>NC_081134.1:5814053-6114053 GCF_958295425.1 Solea solea | reverse complement strand
TATAAATATCCTAATTAACATATAATGAGAATAATATATACAGTGAGAACAGTGTTTACAGTTTAACTTGCATACTTGGACATATTATGTACAGAGGTTACAGTGTGAGGGATTGACCATGTAAAACACTGCACTGGTGAACATTTACAGGATATTGAATCTTATTTATAAGACTGTTAACTCTGTAAAAGAGGTTATGTTTTGCCTGTCTTTGTTTGTTTGATTGTGAGCAGCAATAATACCCAAAAAGAAAAAGTTGGATTTTGATGTGGATTATAAACCAAAAAACACATGTTAGGTTTTGGTAATTCAGATATATAATTGTTAACCTTGCAAGACAGGGTAAAATGAAGGGTGTATTGATAAACTTGAGGAAACTGAGCTGCAGCGGACGTTTGAGCTCTCCAAGTGATTGCTGCATTTATTTTTACAATAATGATGTGTATGTGCTGGAGCAACGACCAAAGATCCCTTGGCAGACATTTCATTTTTATTTTGTTGCACTCACCATTGTCTAAGAGTTTGTCTTTCATTGGCACGTTCATCTTCTCTGCTTTCTGGTAGAGCTTCAGACAGGCTGAGCACATGTGCAGTGACGTCCCCCTCTCCTTGGGAGTGGTGTGAGACAAGAAAGAAGGACCAGAAACTATGCTGCTGTTGACGGAGCCAGAGTCTTCATCCGACTCTATTCCATAATCAGCCAACACTATGATTGATCCCTCATCCTCCTTAGTAACATGCGTTACACCACCCGCATCACTGATGTCTTGATCGCCCCTATCATCTATAGTGACTGCGCCATCACCAACTTTGCTCCTCCTCCGCCCCGTCTTTGGTCTCTTACCCCTCAACTTGTGCTGGGTAACGTCTTCATCAGGGCTCTTCTGGACGGGCCTCTTCAGTCTGGTGGAGCGTTGGGGATACATGAGCTGTTTCCAATTCAGACACTATTCAAATGACCTGTGACAGAGAGAAACAGAGACAACCTGTGATACAGCACCTGCAAAATTCCATACATTATAGGGATGGGCATTTCAAGCAATTATTTACATACTTATTGGGAATAAATCTTAAATACTGGATTATTACATGTAAGCTTTCTCGCTCCCGCCAAACCTATGAGACAGACTTAAAATCATGTTTCTACATAGCTAGAGAAAGTAATGCAGGGTTCCACAGCATGTGTAAATGTAATCACTCATGCAAACACAGCAGTCCACTACCTAGCTACTGCTGCCACCTTGAGGTGATAGATGCACCAGCAATTAGATAGTTACTGGAGTAGAAAGATTTTTTTTTATTGCAGTCATTGATTTTTTTCAGTTTTGTATCTTTTCAATAAAATCACACAAAGCTGCAGTAAATTACATTATTGGTTTGATATAATCAAATAATTGAATATGCATGCCCATCCCTACTACATTGGTATGTAATAATTTCAGGCTGGATTTTTTTTCTTTTGATGCAGCCTACCTTAAATATTCTACTCTTAAAGACAGTGAATGAATCCAAGCCATCGGCCTCAGCTGCAAGCCCCACCATCTTTAATGACAGAATATAAACAAATACAACATTGGTTGAGGAATATCTAGTCTATGCTACAGTCTGGTGTCACTTGTGAGTTGTATCAGATTTTACATTTTTATCTGTCCGATATCTGATCCAGTGATTATGACCAGTATCGGACCAATACCAATACTGACTGATACAGACTGACCTTTGCCATTTATGTGTATGGGGTATAGATAATTCAAGATATCTAAAAAGACAATGTAGATATCTACAATTGAGTATAAGTTATACTCAATTATACTTTAGTTATACTGTATAACTAAAGATATGTTGACTAGTCATAATGACGTTGTAGATATCTATAATGAAACACTCCAAAAATATAAATGACAAATGTGACGCCATTTTGAATAGAAACAAACTAAAATGCAGATATCTGTATTTTATGACGTCACAGGTATCAGATATTGCCATGGCAGCTCTAAACTGTGACACTACTGTTTTTAACGATTGACATTCTAATAAATTAGGTCTTGTGATTTAACAGAATTAACGAGTGCCATTGTTGTTTAGCACAAGTTAGCATCCATGCTAAAGTTAAATAAATAAATACAAACACACGCTGTTCGCCACTCCGCTAATGAAACTTGAAGACTTACTGCGTCTCGGGTGGTTCACACAGTGGTTTATGTGACGTAGTAAGCAAAGTTATTATTACTCAAAACTGAAAACGAGGCACAAACTTTAGAAAAACGACGTGCTTACTTGTTGACATGACTCGTCTCGCGCCGTGGTGGTGACGAGCTGCTGGAATTAAAGCACGCGCGCAGATTCAAGAGTCTTCTTCCACGACAGCATAGTAAGAGAAAACGGCGCGTTACCGCCATCTACTGGGCGTACGACTGAATGACACACTACCTGCTGTGGCCTTTTTTATTTTAATCATGAAAACATAATCCTCAGAAGTCTTGTATAAAGTACTTAAAAATTATACTTGAGTAAAAGAACAAGAAAAATACCAGAAAATGACTTTGGTAGAAGTTGAAGTCACTTTTTATAAAAGGCTCTAAAAAAAGTATATGACATTTACTGTACTTACATATCAAAAGTAATTTTCTAATATTAAATGTACTTAAGTTTTAGAAGTAAAAGTATTAAAAAAGTGAGGAGTAGATTGAGCCATGCTGGCTCAGTGTGAATGTGTGAATGTCAAAACTGTAGTGTTAAGCAGTTCATCAAGACTAGAAAAGCTCTATATAAACACAGACCATAATACCAACTCTTCTTCTTTTGATTTTATTAGGTAGTAACGAGTAACAAAGATAGTTAGAGGAAATGAAGTGGAGTAAAAGTAAAAGTTGCTAGAACTATAAATAACAAAGTAAAGTACAGATATGTTTATGTTGTACTTAAACCTTCCATCCCTGCAAATATAAAAAATATACATTTTTCATTCAACTTGTGATTTGTTGTGTTTGTGAGCTGTAACATTAGTGGGTAAAAACAGTTTTGGTACGGTATTTTTTTATATCATTATTCTCATTTTCATTGAGGAAACGTGTGACACATGATAGATCTGTGAGAAATAGTGCTGCAACAGATCTGTACGGCTGGAGTCCAGTACTGCAGACACGGACCCTCTATGAGAGTCACAGCGGCACACATCTGGTGCAGGTACTGACAGGAGCAGTAGCAGAGTGGAAGCTAGAGAGGCCCAAAAGCAACAACCCAGTCACCACAGTTAATACGAGAAACCAAGTTAATGCAGTGTTGAAGCTGGACTGGGGCCACAGATAGGGTGCTTTGCACAGGTGTTACATTTGGCATCCATGATGACATAGACATGTTTAAAATAAAAAAACAAAAGAAACTGAAAGCAAATTTATATTTGTCTTTTTATCTTTGCCTTTTTGTGTTGTTTTTGATCCAAAAAATTATCCGATCCGTGACTCAGAAACCTAGAGAGAAACAGAGATGTTCTCTTCTGTCTGTAGAATAAGATGTGTACCTATCAATGCAATGATGCATCTAAATTGACACACCTTTAACAAACATTGTGCCTCCTGCGATTTCAATACAATTTAAATTATTTGTTCAGCCCTAGAGTTTCCTCCATTGAAAAACACAGGTCATCCAGTCGGAAACCTGGAGAGGAGGAGGAGCTTGAGGGTGGGAATTGATTTATAATGATTTACAAAGGGCATTCTCTTCTCACTCATATGCTCACACGTTTCTCTGTAGAGATACAGTGAGGTCTGCACCAGCAGGAGGAAAAGAGAACAATGTGGAAAGCAGCAGTGTTTGTGTTGCTGCTGTTGAACATGGACACACAGGTGAACGGTGCTGCAGGTGACACGAAGGACTCTGTGAAGGAAAAGCCCAGACCTAAGACACAGGTGAAGACAGAAGAGGCTGGAGCCAGTGGCAGCATTCCTGCAAAACAAGCTGCCTCTGCAGCCTTCCTGGGTAATTTGCTTGTGATACCCATGGATGGGAGTCACTGGATGACCACTAAGGCCATTGCCCAACAAATGGGTCGTCGTGGACACCGGGTCACTGTTGTGATACCAGAGGTCAGCATGCGCATGGGCCCGGGGAAGCACTATGACACCGTGACCCACCCTGTTCCTTATGACACAGCTTTTATAGAGTCTGTGCTGGCCTCACAGAAGGAAATCATGCAAAACTCGGGACTCTCTTTCATGGAGAAGACAAAGAAAAAAATTGCACATTTCCAGGGAATTATAGGATTACTGCACTCAACCGCAGAGAGTCTACTGTTCAACGCCAGCTTAATCTCACACCTGGCACAGCAGGTGAGTGCAGCAACAAAGAAACAAGAGTGGAATGGAACACAGTTGAACTTTATACACAACCTTATCAACCTATCAACTTATTAATGAAACCTTATCAACTACTCTTGACTCAAGGTTATATTGGTTTTGGATGTTTCATTAGTTTTAGTTTTTATTTAGTTTTGACTATTTGCTTTTAAAATGAGTGCGTTTTAATTCATCTTTATAGCGGGTTTGCTAGTTTTTATTCGTCTTCATTTTTTGTAAATGCTTAGTTTTTATAGAATTTTTTTGCAATATGGAGTATTTGCCAGGTGCACAATAAGGGTCACAGTAAGTATTGTGTCGTAAAAAAAAAAAACAACCAACAACAGATGCCATTTACCAGATGCCAGATACCATCCCTAAATCAAATAGAACAACACACAAGAAAGTAACCTGAAGTGCAACATGTGCATCATGGTTGGATGCAGTTAGTTTGCAGTTAAAAAATATAGCCAACATACTAAAGACACACATAAACATAACAACATAAATAATAATAAATAAATCACATTGCTTGTGATTCAGGAGTCTCAGGAATTCAACCTGAGGAAAAACAAAAATGGAGGTTTTCTTAGATGAACTGACTCAACCCAATTAACAAATGTTGTGTTTAACCTGCAGAGCCGTGTGTCCCACAAACAAAGACAACCTGAAAACATTTTATTATGAATGAATGAAACTGCTGTCTCAAATAAACAGACTTCATAGGAACCTGAAAGGATTGTGTATGAAATTAATTTACAAAGACGAAAAACTGAGCACATTTTCACAACAGTTTTAGTTAGTTTTATAAACACAATTCATTTGTTTTCTTTTTAACTTTTTTTATTTTCATTTCAGCTCACGACTATGTTTTTTTCAATTTAAATTTCCGTTCCTTTTCGTGAACTCTAATAACCTTGCTCTTGACCTACTTTTTTTTCACCTGTCTAAGAAGGTTCTCAGTCGTCCTGGTCATCCGCTGTAGTCAGCTGAAGGCGAGACACACTGTATGACTCAGGTGAAACCAAACGCCCTGAAAGTGGGTCAGAGGTGTGAATGATCTGCATTGTTCAACTTTACTCTAGATAGGTTCATAATAGGCCTCTTGAATAGAGGTGAAAGTCCGGGTCGCCCACAGATAACCACAGAAGATACTTGTTGCTGTTGCTGAAGTGGATTGCTCTGTGAAGTGTTTACGTTTGCTGAGGAAACTCTGTATCTGCTGAATGTTGACCAGTGGAAAATATTCAGACTTTACGGCAAAACTACTGAGGCTTGCATTCAAAATCTTACTTGAAAGACAGAGCAGCCTATTTGAACATACAAAACTCTGTAAACACAAGTACTATTTCAATGTATTGAAATAGGTGAGTACATATTTAAAATATGTAGGTAAATAAAGGAAGATAAGATAAACTGAAATATGATCAAATAATAGGTGCAGTACAGTGGAAAATAAAAAAAAGAGGGTAGAATAAAATTATTTTGTCAGACTAAAACGAAATAAAAGAGCACAAATAAATGAATAACTAAAACTCAGGTTAAAAAAGGTTAGATCTTAAGTTTGTTAGACCTCTCTTCCTTGTACCTTCTGCATTAGTGACAGATGAGTATATACATAAATATGAATCTATCCCACTATGTCTGTGCAGTGTTTCCTTCATTCACCCTTTCACTCTGCAGGGCTTTGATGCAGTGCTGACAGACCCCGCCGTACCCACGGGTGTACTGATTGCTCGGAAATTAGGTGAGATTCTGACACACTGGGATCGTGTGTGTATACTTGTGCATTTTCTCACCGGTCATTACTTATTTGATTTCAGGCATCCCCGTTGTTAATCTACTGAGAGGAATCCCGTGTTCCCTGGAAATGAAGGCCGCAGGCTGCCCTTCTCCACCTTCATATGTGCCTCGCTTCTTCACGCGATACACTGATAAAATGACCTTCAAGGAGAGAACTGTCAACACCTTGGTGAGCATTTATAGGCAGACGCACGCATGCGTGACGGAAAATGACCACATGACCATGTAACGTCACAAATGAAATAGGAAAATCACAGACTCTGTGATGCTCAAAATAGCCCTCACACAAATCTTCATCCTCCTAGACCAGGGGACAACAACCTGTGGCTCTTCAGCCCCCCTGCAGTGGCTCCTTGTACCTTCTAAAGAAAAAAGATATTTCATTAATTTCAAAGTACAAACTCCGTGATCATTTATCGCTGTAATACAACTTGACAATGTAACTTCTAATAATCTAATCGTCTTTAAATGTCATTAATGAGTATGTGAGCTGTATGAATGATAGAATGTGTCCTTCCCTGACAAAATATGACATAAAAATGATTGATTGATTAAGGACTACATGCAAATAAGAGCCCAGCTTTATTTGAGGGCCCGAAAACATCATCAATCTTATACAAACACCTGATATTGTGCTGTCTCCCTGCATGTACTGGCTAATGTTTACTGCAAGTAAGGACCATTTAATCAAATGTCAATTTCCAAGTATCAGTCCATGTAAAATTGTCCTGAAAACAGTGATCGTAGTGTCCTGGAAAGAGACGAGAGGAGATGTAGCAACGGATGAAACGGCTCTCTTTCCACAAAAACAGAAGCGATCAATGTAAGGCGGCATTGAGGGAGCATAAATGAAATAAAAGAAGCAGAGAGACACACGGCATGAGTGTCTGCTACAACAGCCAAACTTAGTGACGTAGGCCAGTGTGCACAGGGGTCTACAACCTGGAGCTGCAAAACCATGAAAATTAAATGACATCATGTAATAAGTTACTTACAGTATATGGATATATAGATGTAAAAGGACAACAGTTTGTTGCATTTATGACATTTTTTCTACCCGTTTACAAAAGAAACGCCCAAAAAAATCCACTGGCACTTGTAGACCTTGTTTGAAATATCAATTATAGTTTTGAAAATTCTGTCCCTGTGAGCCAAAATGACAGATTGTTGAGATTAACCTAACCAGACTGGGTCCGACTGAACTGTGCATCAGGCTGTTTTCTCCTGAGTCAAGTTTCAGACTATCCTGAATTTGATAATATGATGTTAAGAGGATATAACAAGAAAAATATATAAAAGAAAGAAACGTTTGATGAGCTATTTGAAGTTAGACTGCATTACCACCATTATTTAAATGTAACTAAGACCTTCTGCTTTTCCCTCTGACGTGCAGATAGCTTTGCTGGAGCCACTGCTTTGCAGACTGATTTTCTGGCATTTTGACCATGTCACCCATCAATTCCTGGGAGAGCAGGTGGGCGTAGCTGAGGTGCTGTCAAACTCTGATATCTGGCTGCTGAGGTAATGTGTATCAAGACTACAAAAAACATACACAGCAAATGACTGAGACATTTTCAAGTCTGTCTCATATTCAGAATAATATTGTGATACTGTGATAAAACAGGATTGATTTCACACTGGAGTTCCCACGTCCTCTCATGCCAAACGTAATACTCGTTGGTGGTATCAACTGCAACGTGAGAGCTCCTCTACCTGAGGTATGACTGCTGAGCATTTCTCATTTGGAAAAATGTGTTACCATGCAGATTTTACTTCAATGGTTTTATGTCCTGCAGGATTTGGAGACCTGGGTGTCAGGAGAGCACGGGTTCATAGTGTTCACTTTGGGCACCATGGTGTCAGATCTGCCAGAAGAAACCACCTCCATCTTCCTGGAGGCCTTCGGACAGATACCACAGAAAGTAAAGGAGTAAATGTTGCAAACATATACAGCACTGGTTTGTTATTTACAGGTGTGGGTTTGAATAAAAATTAACAGGTACTTGAACCACTAACACAATTTCAACAAAAACCTTTTGACAGGATTCACTTTGGCCAAAACCACAAACAAAGAAAAAAACAAGTTAATACTGTTTTGAACATAACACAATAGGTATTTAAACTTAGAAGGACTTAAGAAAATAAGATTAGATGGCCATCTTGGAGGTGTGTTACACATAGAGAGAAGCTGATTTAAAGTGGACATATTATACCCTATTTCCCCCATTAAAATAGTTCCCTGGTGTCCTAATGAACATGTCAGTGACATGCCTTGGTCAAAATACCATAAGGATGAAGCATCATAGCAGTTCAATAACCCTGCTAAGCCCGCCCCTTTCAGAACGCTCGGTTTTCGTGCATGGTCCCTTTACATGCAAATGAGACACAGGCAAACACACACCCACTTCTTCCAGGGGGTTTCTGATTTGTCCTCGTTACAGCGCTTTACAGCTCTATTCGTCTCCCCCTCCCTCCACTAGTTCTCCGACAATATCAACATGGCAGCGTGCGCAGAAAACAGCCAGAGTGCCGTCACAGGAAGAGACGTTCTACATAAGGATCGAGCCGAACAGTGCCGAACTGTTAATCAGTTAAAAACACTTAGGAACAGCACCACTGATCGCCAGCGGCGCGCGGCGAGCTGCATAAGCTGGCGCTGTATGTTACTGTATCAGACCGGTGACTATGCTCCGGAGACCTCGTCACCGCGGCACCGCTGATCGCCACCGCGGCACCGCTGATCGCCAGCGGCGAGCGGCGAGCTGCCTAAACGGCCGCATACAGCGGCCGTTTAGGCGGCTCGCCGCTGGCGATCAGCGGTGCCGCGGTGGCGATCAGCGGTGCCGCGGTGGCGAGGTCTCCGGAGCATAGTCACCGGTCTGCACCGGAGCTGGCGATCAGTCGCATACAGCGGCCGTTTAGGCGGCTCGCCGCTGGCGATCAGCGGTGGCGATCAGCTGATTTTCACAGAGAGTGCAGCACCTCTGCACAGAGAGTGCAGCACCGCTGATCGCCAGTGGCGAGCGGCCGCTGTATATGTGATTGTATCAGACTGAGTCTGTGCTCCGGTCATGGAGGACGTACTGAACAAATATTTTTAATTAGGACGTGTCAGAATGGTCAGTTATGAGATCTATGTGACCTTTTCTTAACAACGTGTGTGTGTTTGTACGTCGGTGAAATACGTCCCCTGACTAAATACGGCGACCGCTGGCCGCAGTCTAGTGCGAACACACAAACACACGTTTGCTGACTTTATCCGGCACATTAGCTTCATATATAAAATCCTCTGTAAAACACTGTGCTCCACTGTGCAGCCACCAACAGCACACTTGTCCCTCCGCGTTGACATAATACCGCTCTTCCTCCCTCGCCTGCACTCTCGCAGGGACAAGGTGGAGCTAAGGTGGAGCTCTCGAAGTAAACTTACTGGTGGGGCGGTAACATTCGCGGTGAAATGCGCATTATGACGTCATAAGCGCAGGGAATTCAACATCGAGTGTTTTATCGCCTATACTTACACTAAGGGGAACCACGAAAACATGACGGAGTATTCTTTTTCCACACTTTGGTGACTGGTAGGGCCTCCAGAGTCCCAAATATAAGTATTAAAATGGTTAAAAAGTTGATTTTGCGTAATATGTCCCCTTTAAGAAAAAGTTCTCCTAATTTTTTTCTAGAACTGTATAAGAAAATGCCTTTTGTAAAACACCATCACTAAAAAATCCACCTTGCTTGACAGGTGATATGGAGATACACTGGTCACCTTCCTGACAATGTCCCAGAAAACGTGAAGATTATGAAATGGGTCCCTCAGAATGACCTACTAGGTCAGTGAACACATGACACACTGTTTATGTGCTGAATTCTTCCAGTTCAAATAACGTAGTGCTTGTTTACACGTTAGCACATTCTGGAGCCCGGGCTTTCATCACTCATGCTGGCTCCAATGGACTTTTTGAGGGACTCTGTCATGGTGTTCCCATGGTGATGCTGCCATTATTTGGGGACCAGCCCGATAATGCAGAGAAGATGGTGAAAAGGGGAGCAGGAGTTGTGTTGGATATTACTTGTATCACTACAGAAAGCCTTCTTCAAGGATTGAATGAGGTCATATATGATGTCAGGTAAAGAGTTTGAAGTTCACTCACAATATGGCTGTCAGATTAGTTTTGGGATGCATTTTTTTTTTTTAAATACCGTTTTATTTCTGTGTTGCATTATTAAAGTGCTGATTCATCTGTGTGCAGGTATAAAGAAAACATGCAGACGCTGTCAGCTCAGCATAAAGACCAGCCAATTCAGCCACTGGACCTTGCTGTATACTGGACAGAATACGTGATGCGGCACAAAGGGGCAAAACATCTCAAGTCAGCTGTCCATGAGCTTAACTGGATCCAGTATTTCTGCCTGGACGTGATAGCGACACTAGCAACCATAGTTTTAGTTTTTGGAATACTTACAATAAAATGCATGAAAATGTGTTTCCGGAAACTAAGCAGGAAAAACAAACAGGATTAGCAGGGTTCTATAACTCAGTAACACTTTGTTGTTGAATGTCTGGTACGGCTTAAGAAGAATAACTGAACAAGATTCAGTGGCCAAAAAGACATTTAATAAAGAAATATACATAATATTATCACACTACATTACGGTCTGGCTTTGTGGGACAACTTTAAGAATTAATGGCCACCCTTCTTTGGTGGGAACATAGTGTATTCTACAGCCAGAGCGACAGCAAAGGCAGCAAATCCCCACTTGAATCCTCTGAGCAGCACATCTGACAGAGTCACAGCACGAGCAAACCCGCCCGAGTATCTCCATGCCTCATTACTGCAGAGAGAGGAAGAGGAGACAGAAGGACAGGGAGCAGTGTCAGGAGCCATACTGGAGACAAAACAATCCCGACAGTACCTCATGTGGGCAAAAATACTAACCGTAACCACGGGTCCTTGAGGCCCCTGTTTGCAAGTCTCTGCTTCGTGAATTCCAGCGGTGTTCCCTCCACTTTCCACTGACGCCAGTCTGGCAATGGCACCTTGTTGTGGCCGTGGTCACCTCCCATACTGCAAAAAATATACATATCCAACTTGTTAGTAGTTTTTAGTGTAATCTGAAAGCCAGTCAATAAAAACAGATCTGACTTATAAAATGTCTTGTAGTTTTTATCCCTTAATCATAATCAACTGATGTCAACTTTGTCTCATTGAAAAGAGCATTATAATAATGAGGAAAGGTTCATTAAGAAAGGTAAAATTGTTATAAGGTCACCAAAGTTACAATATTCAGAAGTCCACTGTCAGACTTTTCTTAATGAAAGAGATGATTTTGTTTTTGGGACTATTCTCCTCTGAGTAGGGGCTCAGTTGATGAAGATGACTCTAAAAGGCCCAATGCAGTGAAAGAAACATCCTCAAATCATTAAATAGGCAGTATTTGATAGGACATTCCAGATTAAGTCAGGGATAACTTGACATGAATCGGTGAGAAACACTGGTGCCAGCTGTAGATAAATAGAAAGTGAGTGAAAAAGGGCAAATTCGGAATGATATAGAAATGTACTTATCATGATACGTGTGCTATTAGCATGCACGCATTGTCTAAAGTCTAAATATGTAAGTATGGAGATCACAACACATCTAGATTAATCAAATCATAAAAGCCTGTCAGTCAAACAACCATCTTGTCACTGTGTCTGACCTTAAATCACTATGCACTACCAGTCAAAAGTTTGGACACAGCAGTCAAAATTCTGGAGTGTATTTTTTCCCAATTCAGCCTAAAAATAAAAAAACTTACACTTAGGAATATTTCAAACTTCCTACAGGAAATAATTATGGAAATGTTATGTCTTGAAGTAACACTTGAATGGTCTCAAAAACATACAATGAGGAATATTTCAAACTTCCTACAGGAAATAATTATGGAAATGTTATGTCTTGAACAGACTCTCATATCTGTCTTGTAAGTATAATATATTTTTAAGTAGTATCTAGCTGTGAAGAAAATGTTACCTCTAGTGGATGCTAAAAGCCTCAATGTTTGGTTGTGCCTCACAAGTTGTCCCTCAGGTAAGTAACATTTCAGAATTACACTAATTATCACCAAGTCTGATCAGAATCAGAATATTTCTGATTTAACATTACTCTGTAGGTATTACTGTTAATGTCAGTAAAAGCCTTAATCCAGACAATATATTTGAATGACAGTGTTGTCTGATGATTATTGACGATAAATCAGTTGATAATGATCAGGCAAAGTTCACTGATAACGTCACCACAATACATTAGCACACTCTCCTACTGAGTTTAAATACTTAACAAACTTTCCAACCGAAATAGAAGATCCCTCAACTGACCATAAAATCAAATGTGGCTCATTTAAATCAAAATGCAGACACAGAACTGTTTGTAGAGACAGACGTCGTTTCTTCTGTTAGCATTGTGCTAGCTAGCTACGTGTTCCGATCAACAAATACAACGAAGGCGATAGTTTTACAACACATTATTTTCCGATTTAATCAAAAGTTGTCACTAGGTCTGACCGCCTGACGAATATGCAAACAAAAACACAACCATTATTAAAAGAAACACCATACCTGAGTGTTTTGTTGTGACAGTGACCTCTGCTGCCGGGCTTAAGGTTGCGACAGATATCGACGTAATACGGCAGAAGTACGGCAGCTCACGCGGACCAAATCAATAAGCGTAGGTTATGGTTGATGATGGATAATGTGTGGAAACTACAAAGCATTAGCTCTGACACTGTCCACTTGGTGATTTTATAAATACATACCATATTCAAAGTCATTACAAATAATGGACAAAAATAATAATAAGATAAGGCCAAAGGATATTTCTGTCTCATTCTTACTTCATCCCCAGTGCAGTTGTTCTACATGTTGTACCTAATTTTCAAAATAAAATGAAAACATTTTTTTAGAGACCTAAAAACAAAATGCAATACTATCTGAATTTGCATGTTTAATAAAGTAAACACTATCTACCCTGTGATAGATTTCAGAGTATTTTATGATCAAATACAGAGAACGGACAAAACGTTGTATTTATTATGCAAGTTGTTTTTATTAAACGAGGAGCATTAAATGTTTGTGAAACACAACTACCATTAAAAATAAAGACCTTTTTCCCCCAAAAAACATTTTGCAATATGCTGGACAGACAGTGAAACAGTGGCTACCCCTGTTGCTTCACAGCAAAGAAGGCCTGTTCCAACCAAGGGCCTGTTTGTGTGGAGTTTGCATGTTCTCCCCATGTATGCATGGGTTTTCTCTGGATTCTCCCGTTTCCTCCCACAGTCCGAAAATATGCAGAGTTAATTGTAAACTCTCAATTGACTGTGTGAGTGTGAGTATGAGTGGTGTGTTTGCCCCTCAGGATAGAGCGTTAAAAAGTTAAAAGTGACCATTTCTTTATATTAATGTAAGGCACTTGTTTTTCATTCATTACTATAACGTTTTACTGTCTTGATGAATCATCTATGCCAAAATAGAGAGAGAGCAAGAGAACATACCATTGGAAAAAATGTCTCCTGAATCATTTACATTTCTTGTTTTATGTCTTATGTATTTTATTCTTCTGTCTCCTTTGTACTAAACATTGTGGTAATCATGTTTGAAGACAGCATATTTACTTACCAAAGACCAAAAGTATTTCATGATGTCACATTGCATTATCCAGGAAAGTGATCATACTTTGCTGCTGTTCTGAATTACAAACAATCATGTATAGGATATATGTCAGTTATAAGTGCCTAAAAATCAGCAGTCCACCACGATGTTTCAGTAATATGACTTCTGGGTTTTGAACAACTCATGAGCCATTATGTCCTTTGACAAAATATACATGTTAATACTGGGCTGTGTTATAGTTTGCTTTTAGGATGAAGCAGCTCCTTCAGAGACTCCAGGTTCTCTCCCTCTGGAGCTTCAGGCCATGCACTATGGTCTGGAAAAACAAGAAAATACAAGATGTAATGTTCAAGCACAGAATCAGGAAATTATCTTTTACATACAGTTGTCCAGGTCTACCTTTAATTTCATCTCAGTTGAACATATTGTATATAAAAATAATGATTCAAGTACGATTAAAAGTCATTTTCAATGGAAAATAATTACTGTAAATTAATTCAGGTGAAATATGAATATAAACGTTTCAGAGAATAAAAATAATCCCAGATGTGACTTGATAAAATGCTGCTATGAACACAGAACATTTGATTTAAAAGACAATTAAAATGGTAGGCTAGCAGACATGAGTTATTTATGTATGTGTGGTCTGATACATGTATGCTATCTCACACACATTCTGTACATGCATTTATTTTTAATGGATTGCCCACCAACAAATGAATCTCCATAGCAATCCCGACAGTAAATAGGAAGGAGGGAATCATCCAGCACGTGGATTATTACAGGACTGCACATACCGGGTATCTCCCACATAGAGTGGTACAGGCTCTGTCCTGCATCAACCTTCAACGTTGCTCCAGAGACGTAGGAGGCCGCAGGAGAGAGCAGGAAACACACTGCTGAGGAGACCTGACAAAAGAGAGCGTATTAAAAAAAAAAAGAGAGAGCCATACACTCACTCTGTACATCCTCTATCTGTGGCTCAGATCTATTGTCATACTGAACATACATACAATACATTCCAATCCCACAGACGTGGGGCGTCGTGAACAATCAGGCCTGAAAGCCAATTATTTTTTATGGTGTAGGGATGTCATAGCGAATGATAATCAAGGATGGATCTGGAATACGTCACAGCCTCGCTGCAGAAAGTCTGGCATTTTTGTTCAGCCTTCTAAGCCAGTGACATGGACCAATGAGAGCACTCTGCACGTGCAAGAGTACTGAGCATAAACCAACAAAATGATGACGCAAAGAGGGGGAAAGGAAGTTACGTTAGTTTTCTTTGAGGGGGCGCGATGATCCAACCTGTCTCCTCTCATAATCCAACACAGTAAGTAATACACACAACACTTCTGACACCACTGATTGTTTACAGCCTTATTTCACCTACCATCGATTGGTCACGTTAGGTCAGTAAAAACTTTCATTCATGTCACGGCATGGACTAAGACTCTGTGATCGCCAAATGTGGCATAATCATGATCGTGACAGACCAAAAGATGGTGTAGTCTGACCGCAACATTACACATAGCAAGAGCTGCAGTTCACATTTTAGGCATTACCTCTTCTGGTACTCCCAGCCTCTTTGCAGGACTGAATGGAATAGACATCTTGAAAAGTGTTGGTCCGAGCTCCTTGTAGTTCGTCATAGCAGTTTTGGAAAATATTGTTCCCTGTATCGAGACAAATATGCAAGCTTTAAAATGCCACATGTCATGGGAAAAGTCCAAAACCCATTCTACTTTAAGTCATGATCTGTACACACAGGTGCCACAGCGTTGACTCTGACTCCGGCGTGTGCCCACTCGATGGCCAGACTCTTGGTTAAGTTGTCCACCGCTGCCCTCGCTGCCCCAGTGTGTCTGTCAGGATGGACACACAGTGTTTCAGCAGACAGGAAAGGGTGTATGTGAGAGCATATTATGGTTAGTGTGTGGAATTGGAGGGAGACGTTGCTTACGCCATGCCTGGGAAACCCTTCCACATGTCAGCAATGATGTTGACGATTACACCTCCGTGCTGTTTCATCCATGCAGTGTAGACTGTGTGGCAAGGACAGTAACACAGTCATGCCAAGAACTATAGAATCAAGCATTTCCACTCATAGCCTCATAGCTGCCAGATTGTACTCCTGCAATTTTATTATATCTTTTATTTTCTTAACCTCTCCTGGACATACTTAAAATATTGTTTCTTGTTCAAATGGGCACTTTCGCCCTCTCCCAATTTGTGTGAGAAGTTCATAAACTTCCAAAATTGTGGTCTGCAAAAACCCTCTGCTTTTTATTTGCTTTGTATAAGTATTGCAATCGATGCAGTCCAAAAATAAAGAATTAAAAAAGAAAAAGCACTCAGAATGCATTGAGAGTGTTCAGATGTGTACTTCGGTACTTCTAATCTGATCACTCAGGACGGATGTTAATACCAGGTCTGCTGGGGGTCCTACAGACTCTCCAGCCTACTCCCTGCTATGACCTCAGTATAATGTCCATGTAAGCTCATGTGAGAAGGCAGCAGGGGTGAGTTTCTCCTACGGTTGTGAATGTTTCTCTCATTCTTCATATGCGACCGACAGACTCTGGAGACCGACTGGACTCAAATCTCCTCACATGACCCACAGTCCACGCCTGAAAGCAGCTACAGCGTTAACTGCCTGCAGCTTACCCTCTCTGCAGCAGTGAAAGGTTCCAGTCAGGTTGGTGTCTATCACAGCCTTCCAGCCTTTGTAGGACATGTGCTCTGTTGGGCTGCTGAACTGTCCTCCTCCATTGTTCACTAGGAAGTCTATTCTGCCGAACTCCTTCAGCACCGAGGACACAAGAGCTTTCACCTGCAGCACAGAAAGTTCAAACAAGAAGACATAAAATGATCAGGACATAATATATGATGTGTGAATTAGTGTGGGGTTCACCTCATCTTCATTGCGGATGTTGCAGGGTAGGGGAGTGACACGTGCAGGGCTGGAGGGAGGGATTTTTTGTCTCATCTCCTGCGCTGCTTCCTCCAGCCTGTCCGCCTTTCTACTGGAGATCACCACACTGCAGCCTGGAATTAATTTAGAGGTCAACATTTGTGTTTTTCTTCTTTTCTATAAATCGGTGCAACTTATTATCAGATGTATGACACACATTCATTTTGGCTTCTTTATATTGTAATAACAATAATAATAATAATAATAATAATAATAATAACAACAACATGAAATACATGAATAATATTATCAAAAAGCTTAACTTTCCTGAATTAACTTTGGGATCAAAAATGTAATTGAAAGAAAGTAAAGTGAGTTCAATTATGACTTTTTCTCAGATTTCTGACTTCACTCTCAGAATTCTGACTTTATTCTGAGAAATTATTTAAATATTTTTTTAATGTAGTCCTAATACTCTAAAAATACCTAAAAAATGTGTAGGAGTGTGTATTGAAGTGTGGTCTACTGTGGGTATCACGCAGAATACACCACTGTGTAAATGTAATACCACTGGTCTCTGCCCCCGCCGTACACTCTAGTCTTGGTCGCTATAACCACTCAACTTACATAAATAGCGTACAATTTCTTCAGTCTGAGTCTTGTACATGTGTGCACAGACTTTTACCTTTAGCCTGTCTTTTTTGTCTGTGTCAAAGTTCACCTGGCAGCTGCAGTCAGTCATTGAGCAGAGGGCCACATCGAAGCCTCTGTTCCGTGAGGAGAGATAACAACACAAACACAGACAGAGTCACTCACCGAGCTCCAGCAGCTCTGCAGAAATAGCTTTGCCGATGCCGGTGCCTCCTCCCGTCACCACCGCGACTCTGTGGTTGAACAAGCCCGGTCTGAAAACACTGGAAGTCGCCATACTTGTCTTTTTTTGACTACTTCAGTTTGGTAGAACAAGAAGGTAGTACGTGACACTACGCCCCCCAACGGACGTTTGATGATAGTTCATGTCTGTGATGCAACTTCGCTGCTTCAAGTTTCCTGCAAAAAGTCTGGTATAAAGTATCTAAAAGTCACTTGTTTTATAATATTACATTAAATGCAAATGTCTCAAAGTATGACATCTACTGTACTTAAGTATCAAAAGTTATTTTCTGATATTAAATACAACATGTAAACAAGTATTTCTTGTATTAAAGTCGATAAAAAAAAGTATTGTATTATATTGTATATATTATAATATTGTAATATTTCTTAATTATTTTAAATGTGTTCTAGTAAACATTTTGTCCCTAATTCTGTTAAATACAACACTGGTTCCTTGCGGTTACAGAATTTACAAGTCATTCTAAGTGTTACATATATTAAGAATTAAGAAACATACAGGTATAACATAAAGCTTATCAACCTACACCTTTTTCTTTATTTATTTCTATACCGTTGCACTATAAAGTTTTTATTTGTGGGAAGTTTTTGGATCAAAATAAATAGAAAATTAGCAGATACAGGCCTGCAACCAATAGTGTTAGCCCAAGTATATAGATTTGGGGGTGCCCCAGATGAAAGATGACCAACATGAAAGAATCATAACAATTTGTTTGTAGCTGTCAAATGGGGGCTACCAGTTGTAGCTTCAAATAAAAAAAGCAATTGTCACAACCAAGAAATCAAAATTTGCTGCAAACACTTACACAGCATCAGGAATTTATGATGACTAACACCGTTTTATCTTCTATACCACCTTGTGTTGTACGCCTACCATTTGACAGGTATTATAGTCAACAAAAAATAGTCGCTACCTGGATTGAACTGATGAAGTGATGCATCCATTATGCCTAGTGCCGAGGATACAAGCCTGTGGGAGCAGTGCTATGATCTGGGGTTGCTGCACTTGGTCAGGTCTAGGTTAAGCAATATTATGTGCCCAAAGAACGAGGTCAGCCGACTACCTGAATGACCAGATTATTCCGTCAGTGGAATAAGGGATTTTTTCCTCCCTGATGGCACAAGCACATTCCAAGATGACAATGCCAGGATTCATAAGGCTCAACTTGTGAGCAGTTCAGAGAACATGAGACATTGTTTTCACACAGACTGGCCACCAGAGTCCATACCTTAACCCTGTTGATAATCTTTGCGATGTGCTGGAGAAGGCTTTGCGCAGTGGTCCGACTCTACAATCATCAGTACAATATCTTGGTGAAAAACTATTGCAACACTGGACAGAAATAAATCTGACATTGTAGAACCTTATCGAAACAATGCTACGGCCGAATGAGTGCCATAATCAATGCCAATGTCCAGTGAAATATTAAGTGTGGTACCCTTTTTTAGGTGGCAACATTTATGATTTAATTTTTGTAATTATCAGTACCAAGTGCAGAGGCCCAATCTGTCATTACTGATCTCATTGGCTATGAAAAAGAAGCGAAGCATTCAAGAAAAACAGACCAGGGTAAACTCTTATGTAAATGTATGGGCAGTTGCACTGATGTGATGACTTCACTGGCAGCCTGAGCTTCCATCATGTAGGGAGCAATGAGAGAGCGAGAATGAAGCGTTTAAATTCTGATGTAACTGCTACCATGATGAGATGTATAAAAGAGACAAACAAAAAGGAACCCACTCCAGATCGCTTTATTTTTGAACGTTGGTCATGTCCAGCTCAGTTAAATTAAACAAAACTACCAATGATCATAGCAGTGGTTTACTGGTCCTTTAACTCCTTCAGTCTCCTGATCGCGGACTTTACTGTGACAGCGGAAGTTGTGCTGGGAAAAAGAAAAAGACGGACAATGTGAATTTTGATTAAAACCAGAATAAGACACCAATTAGACACAACTTTACAACTAGAGCACACATTTTTTTCTTGGAAAGGTGTTGCAAAAACTTGAGTGATGATCTATTTACAAGTATGCAAACATTATTTTGTAATTTGGGGGGCTGTTACAAACACAAGTTACAAATGTGCTCCTTGATCATTCAGTTGTAAACAATTCATGCTGGAAATGACAGTTAAATGTCAGCAAGCACAAGTACATGTTTACAAAACATGAAATTGAATTAAATCAAGTTGGACCAACACACCAATAATGCAAATGGGAGTAAAATTTCATTTTCTGTACTTTTGAAAATTCTTCTCTGCATTTGACCCATCGTCTACTAGGAACCTGCCTAGTATTAGTAGCAGTGGGCAGCCACACTGAGTGGCGCCCGGTTAGCAATGGTACCCAACTACATAACTGGTCTAGATTCTCCAAGAATGCCCTGCAGTTACCACCAATGGGCTTCGACCCAGAAAGAGAGTGCCATTGCACAAAAGAGTGAGAACACTGAAATCCAGTGCAATTTTGGATTGACAAATTTATGCGGCACCATATTAAAAAAACGGGGGATTTTCGACTTAATTGATGATGACACAAAATGGCACATAACTAGCCACTAGGAAACCAGAATATGCCTAATACAAGCAAGGTGAATGGCTACCGTAGGAAAGGACATGAATGCAATTTAGTCATTAAATAAGTTTTTCTCTGGTGTTTGATATGGGACAGTAAACCAGTTTAACAGCATACTGAGTGAAACAACTGAATGTAGCTATTTGAGATAAGAGTTTAACCATAAATATACAAAAAAAGTCTCTAGGGTAGTGTTTTTTTCTTTTAAACAAGAGCAATCAGGTCACCTTCAAACCTAATCATCTTTGAAAAATCAAATAAACCTACTTGTATGTCCAGGCACCTCCAGCTACAGTCTTCATGCAGGACCCACAATGCCAGATACCAACAGCCCTCCTCTTCATCTTGGTCTGTCAATAGAAAAATATTTTGTTATACATGTAAAATATATAAGCATGGTGAGTGAATCTTGAACCATAAAATTGTGCCATCAGCTTCACTCATATTTGCAAACAAGAATTGGCTGCAGTGGAGTCTGAACAATTCCCACTGAGATTGCGCTTACCTTGCCACAGAAAGAGCAGGTGTATTTTGAATGCTGGGAGATTTCAATTTTCTTCACCATCTTCCTCAGCGACGCGCCATAACGCGTGCCATATTTACCAACGATCCCCACCTTCTTGGTGCGCTTGGCCTGTGAAGATCATAAAGAAGTCAATGACTGTTACAGTAGGGGTGGGAATCGCAGGGTACCTTGTGATACATGCTCCACGATACCAACAATAATACAATACAACGATGATCAATATAATGCAAGCCAATCCGAGTGATACATCACGATATCGACCTAACTAAAGAAGACATGTGAACAATAAGCGCATAAGATCTATGTATTGAATGTGGATCCGATGGGGCATTTCTTGACGCAAGGAGACATCAAGTAGCAACTCCCAGTGACCAAAACCTGCAGGAACGGTTTACATTAGTGCATTAATGTGTTGATTAAAATATCGATATTTGCCCTCGCGTATCGATTATCATACTGCATAAGAGAGGAAAACAATATAATCACCAGATAGATACTTTGACCCACCCTAATGTTAAAATGCTTCCAGCAAACAGGTAGTAACAAGCACTGGGATAGAGTGAGGTTTACACTTCAGACACATGACTGTAACAGAACCCTCAAACTTGCCATCAAGAAATAAGAAAATAAACCCTCGCAAAACATCAAAATACTGACACGCGTGGTCATACAGATGAGGTTGACAGTATTGGAGTAGTCAGTCCTTCACATCACATTGAGTTTAGCACATTTTGTGCCTGAAAGCAGCAAACACAGCAGAACCACTTAGCATTAGCTGTCACCAGCGGAATAGCTAGCTACCGAGCTAGCCTCTAGGCTGTATTACCCTGAAGTAATAAAGAAACGACTAGGTACATTGAAACAATAATATCGGAATTAACTTCTTTTTTTTAACTGAGCTGGGTTTCCAAACAATAGCGACATTCAGGGTTTGGCTGCCGATATCATGCTAGTTTGACTATCCTGCCCGGCATCTAGAACCGTTTGAGTGGAGCAATGGCGGCACTCATTTCTGTGTTAGCGGGACATGAAAACATCGTTTAATCTGTCGTTCCAATTCCTAAAGCAACACAAAAACCACTCGGGTTTGACAAAAGGTGGTGTCGCTACGTTTCAGAATGTGATATAATGTCAATTATAGCACAAACACATTAGATTGATGTGGATTATGTAGAGGACATTCTTCGCTCACCATCGTTTCAGTGGAGACGGAGGTCCAAAGAGAGAGATCTTACGGCGCAAGCGCGATTTACTCACTCGGTTACGTTGCATTATGGGACATTGAGTTTTCAAATAAGGTAGCCAAAGGGCCGTAGAAATTAAACTTAAATTTAAAATAGTTTGGCTTAATGTTTTTATTCTTCGTGTTTAACACACTCTACAATCATGGATACGATGTCTTTATGAAAATATAAAGGAAATTAATAAAACCGTAACTAGGGACGCGTTGGTAGATACGCGCATGCGTGTTCATGCGTCGGATGACAACATCCTTGTTGGTGCTGCGGAGTTGACTCAGTTGTTTGCCCGCATGTCATAATGCTTCTTTATTTTGTTTGGTTGTGAATTTATAATGGATTAAACACAACGTATTCTTACCAGTCGACGGAGCTCGGTGCTATGAAGCTAACACGGAAACTGGTTCTCGCTAAGGCCAAGGCCTCGGACCTGGAGAGCGTGAAGAAGCTCAATTGCTGGTTAGTATTTATCATCGTCCACTACCAGAAGTCAGCTCTCTGTTTACATGCTGATGAGTTTCTACAAATAGTTTGTATGCACATGTAGTAATGTTACATTTCATTCTTTTTTTCCCTAGGGGATGCAGCCTAACAGAAGTGAGTAATAAAATAAAATAAATAATAATAATAAATAAATAAACAAACATGATATTTGTTAGTTTAGACAGATGGAAAGATGGATGTCTTACTGTAATAGAATAAAAACATGCAATTTCAGTATAAAAGAATACAAAGGTTTAAAATATCAGTATGTAGATGGAGACATTTGAATGTAATCAGATTATTAATTCATACCGCCAAACACTGTACCTGCTCTTTTGTTGCTTTACTTTTGATGAACCAAAGGTGAATTTTTTTTTTTAAACATGTATTTATGCCATCTGAAAATTAAATAAACAGAAAAATAAATGTGTAAAATTAAGTTATACAACCGAGATCCCAGAATGTATCTTTTTTTTAAGTATTCCCTTATACTCTCTTTCCCCAGATTTCAATCTTATCCCAAATGCCCAACATTAAGGTGCTGACTCTCAGGTTGGTCTCTCACACCTGCTTGAATACTGTAATATATAATCATTGTGGAACGAAACCAGACAGTGATGTCCTTTCTTCTGCTGCACAGCGTTAACTGCATCTCCTCCCTCGCTCCTCTGTCTGGCTGTATGTCTCTGTGTGAGCTGTACCTGAGGAGGAACATGATCCCGTCACTCTCTGAGCTCTCTCATCTGCGGCTGCTGGCGCATCTCAGAGTTCTCTGGTTGGCTGAGAATCCCTGTTGCGGAACTGAGTCCGCCAAGTATCGGCTGACTGTGCTGCGCTGCCTGCCTCGTCTGCAGAGGCTGGACAATCAGGGTGAGTGCTGGGTTCGAGTTATGTGGGAGCCAATGGCAACTGAGCTTCTATAAAGGTTTGAGCTCCTATGAAGGTAGTACAATTGTGCATCTGTGGGGGTCACTAAAATACAAGCAAAACCATTATTTTATTTTATTCTTATTATTATTATTATTATTACTATATTATTTGAATCACAAATAATGCAGTTTTCAGTGTAAAGAGTGTCTTTTACATCCATGTAAATGATCCTTATAACTTGAGCCCTGGGTGAATGTAATGAGAAATTGGAAATTGCTATTGTAAAACCTGTGAAACTGTGATTTAAATTTCCACATGGGTGTAAAGGTTAACATGTTAAGTTTATTATAGACTTTGGAAACAGCAGCTGACAAAACACAAGCTGACCTGTACAATGTTTTGTGTGTTCAGTGGTGACGGAGGACGAGATTGCTCTGGCTATGATGGAGGGCGAAGTGGTCACCACGCCCCCAGTCAGTGTCCAAACCCAGTTGTCCACAAATGGACTTCCAGAAGCAGAGACAGAGAATGACCCACACAACTACAACATGGAGGAAACAAAGTAAACCTTACCGATAAATACAAACTCACAGAAATGTAAGGATCTCGTGTTTATGAATGAATAACAACTAATGGTGAGACTGCAGACCCTTCCTGCCTTCCCTAAGCCCATCAGCAAACTATGGTGGCCTTACCAAAAAATTCTGTCATTGTAATTGTTATTGAAGGAAGTTTTTGCATCAAACTG
Source organism: Solea solea (assembly GCF_958295425.1). Lineage (NCBI taxonomy): Eukaryota > Metazoa > Chordata > Actinopteri > Pleuronectiformes > Soleidae > Solea > Solea solea. The sequence continues at coordinate 6,090,019 of NC_081134.1, read as the reverse complement.
TGAAATGCAGGGTCTGGCTGCCCCCATAATGCAACTAAATAGGTAACTTATGCACACAGTTAAGGCTTATTTTAATACTGCCGTGTACAACTTTTCTTGTTGATATCATTATTCTGCCTCTGTTTGGGCTTTGTGAACACAAATAATGTACTGTGTCCTTCATCTATACAGCAGCAGCACACGTGGGCATGTGTTCATGCTACAACTGGGTGTTTTGAACAGTAGATTTGACTTCTGAACCGTGTTGCTTCTTTGTGTCTTCAGTCATACTATAACATATTCCCTTTTTCTTGATTGCTCACTTTTTAGTAAAATCAGGGAAGAGCTGGGGATGAAGCTCCTGTCCAGAGACAAGTTCCCCTCTCTTTCCTCCCCATCGACCAGAGAAACCAGATCACTGATGAAAAAGGTAGCCTCTCACCTCTCAAGAAAATCTGAAATGTTCTCATTTGTGTCGGCCACTCACTGATCGCTTGGATTTAATTTTCAGACACACACTCTTGATGCCGTTCTGCTACTGCTGAACGATTTGAACGAAGAGGAGCTTCGCATCGTGCACACAGCTGCACAGAACAGACTCCAGACTTACACACTGGACCCAGAGACTCTCAAAGAGTCACTGCAGGTACAGAAAACTGTAGACATCCAGCACTGAAAAAAACAATGTCCTGACACCATTGGTGCACATGCACTCTGTGTCTCTTCTGGGATCTACTGAATTCAATAAGCATGTGTTGATGTGTTTTCAATCACTATGGTTACATGGACAGCAATATTCCAGCCTTACCACAATTAAGAAAATAGTCTGAGTAAGTCACGGCCATATAATCAGAACAAGGTCCTATGCAAATAAAAGCAATAATCAGAATGACATGTGACATATTCCAGTTTGAGTATAGTAGTATATTCCATTACCAACTCATCCGCACATGATCTTGTTTTATAATCCATACTACGGTCAACATCTGGATAATTGGTGTCCATGTAATCATCGTCAATGATTCTTTTAGATTACACACTCCTGTTCTCTTGTGGAGAAATTGCGTCATTTCCTTGGCGTTGTTTTTTCAGAGCAGCATGCCTACTTGCCTTGTAAGAACAAATGAATGTACATGTTGTTAAATGTAAATCTATTTCTGTAACTAGTAAGAATAAATTGCAATATATTAACTTTTCAAGTTGAATGTAATTAATCAAATGTTAGTGTTAGCAGCACTATAAAAGAAGCACTGGGGACAAATTGTAGCATTTCATCAGTAAAGTTGACTTAAACCCTTTATTTAAAGAGTTAGCTGGGTACATGTCTCATAGCAAATGTGCACATCAGTGACTGATTCAGCCAAACATTTTCCTCGCAGGGAAAGCCAGTTCATGAATTATATTTATCAGGCGTTAAGGAGGAAAAATCCTCATTTTAGTCACCCTCCTCGTTCTCCAAGAAATCCATCAAGGTGCTTGAGTCCACAGCAACGCTCAGGCACTCCACTCCGTCTGCACCCTGGGGAATTAAGGAAATGATGAGATTTATGGCACAGAGTATGAGCCGTGACCTCTGAAATAAAAAACAGAGCTCCACCTTGCGCGTTCGTATCAACTTGTGGTCTCTGAACTCCGTCAGCTGAGTCCTCAGCGTGAGGTCGGAGTTGACCAAGAACGCCTCTCGACAACGCTGGTAGAAATCTTGGAATGACAAACCTGCAGATAGTGACAAGAAAACATTACAACAATATATCGTATATAAGTCGCGTTGTGCTACAAAACTGTTAAACACTTAAAAAAAAATGCACCTGTGTATGAAGGATTGTCTTTGTTTTCCAACTGAAATTTCACCAGCAGCTTAAAGATTCCTCTGCAAAAAGAGTAAACGCAGACATGAGGAAGTCAAGTCAAACATCAGCCATTTAACAGCTCATTATATTAACAAATATGTGTTACCTTGCATTGGAAGTCAAGCTGCGGAGCACGTGCGTGAGGGAGGACAGTGCGAGTGCGCCAGTCTGCTGCACCAGGAGTGAGTTCTCATACGATGTCTCTTCTGCGTAGTGCTGGAACGTCACACACTCCCACCACAACCAGTTAAACTGACTCTGCTGAAACTGGTCCCACACTGGGGAAAACACAGGAGAGACTCGGCTGCAAAAGTGCATCTCGGAATAATTGACTCTGCTCTACACACACTTATGACCACCTACCCAGTGGAGCATTGATGTGGTCCAGAGAAGCCACCAAGTGCAGATTGGGGAGGGATGCCAGCTGCCCCAGTGCACTCTGAGTCTTCTCTCCTCGCAACATGGGTCCATCGATGTTATGGATGAGCAAGTACACGTGTAGATCTGGGCCTGTGAGGAACATGTTTGATTGTAAAATAGGGGTGGGTCAATACGCCGGGGCAAATATCGACAAGAAAATCAAGGTGCTCTAACGTAAACAGTTCCTGCCAGTTTCCCTCGCCAGGTGTCACTACTTCATGTCTCCTCACGGTGGCACTGCTCAAATTAATGAGGAAAATGGGTGGAAGTTACCTGGCCGAAGAAGAGGGAGTTTACAGTGGGAAATCTGCATCAAAAGATGCACCGTCCACGTTGAATACATAGACTTTATGCACTTTGTTCTCTATGTTGTGAATAAAAAGAGAAATCCTGCACTTTTTTTACTTTTCGTTGACGTTTTGTTTTCATCAGTTAGACAGATATCTTGACATATTGCTTTACGGTTGTCTTGCAATAAATTGATTATCACAGAATCGCTGTATCGTGAGGTACGCTGGGACTCCCACCCCTAACTTCAACACAAATAATCTGACAGAGATGGACTCACTGTCTCTAAGAGTCTGAGCGATGAACATGATCTGGTCTGAGGGTGTTCGGAAACTTCCTTGATGGTCAAGGATCTCACATGTCAGAGCATTCAAGATCTGCAATCAAAATATTATACATAATTAAGGCATGATTATAACATTTTGGGGTCTTGAAATTTCAACTCATGTTCCTACATCTGGTTTGTTTGTTGAATGCGCATTTGCAAGGATACTGACCGATTTAAGAGTAATAGAGGGGAAGAATCCATTGACCACAAGGTGGATTTCTTGAGCCAAGTTAGACACACGGAAGTCCTCCAGCAGAGCTTTTTTGCTTCCCAAACCATAGACCAGAACACTGAAGCCCAACCTATATGTAAACACATACCCTCCTGTTTTCTTTTCTTTTTTTTGGAACCAATTTTAACAAGCAATAGCAACAAAGCTGAGAGAAAATTCTTGGTAAGAAAGTTCAAAAACACACTCACTGTAACTGTAACATCCATTTACTAAAGTGCTTTCTATGTTTGTTGTGAAGCTGCTGAATGTCTTTTGTATAGCAGGACTGTTTTCCCTCTAAAAGCCTCACCAACGTCTCCTGCAGACACAAAATAAAGAAAAATATTCCACCTCAAAATTCGAGAAAGTAGCAGATGCAACACATTGAGGCTTCGGGGCTTTATACACTGACCCTGTCCAGTTTGGGGGTGTGTAGACGCTCGAGGGTGCGGTCTGACGTCAAGACTTTTGATGTGCCATGGGCCTCAAAATATTCTTCAACCATAGTGGGCTGGTTGGAGGCTTCAGAGGTGTTGCTCTTGCTCTTCTTGGCGGGAGTCTTGTAGAGAGCTGCAGATGAGCCTTTACTCGGGGTTCTCAGAGTCTTCGCGTTCTCTTTATCCTCTTTCTTTACTTTCTGGTCTTCTTCTATCCCATCTTCATCCTCCTCTTCTCCAGAGTCTGAGGGCGACAGCTCGCTGTCACTGTCTGACCGAAGGCTCGGAGCTGAAATGATAAAAACAGCTTTAGATGATTACTGAAGTCTCAGTTAACATTGCTTAGTTACTGTGACAGTAAGAGGAGAAACTTCCATTATAACATATCAAACTCACTTGTAATTCTCCTCCTGAGCCTGTGGGGTGTTGTGGATACAAACTGGACCTTCTTGTTCTGTTTGGAAATGAAGCAAAGATTAGAGCTTGAAAACATCCTCTGTACATCAACAGAGCTGCTTAAATGCACACGGGGGTTATTTCTGCTGTTAGTGGTTTCTCAATCTAAACAATAACAAAAGACCCAATTTGATGACATTGGGAAGCAGCATGAGTTTAAAGGAATAGGTGTCTTGTTTGGTTCTGCTCACTTTTATGGAAGAGCTTTGGTGGCTGTGAGGGCAGTCGAGATCCATTAGTGACAAATACACACAATAAAATTAAATAATAAAACAGAACACACTGGCTAACTAATAGTCACTTGATAGGAGCTCAGTTGACTTTGACTAGAAATACGTATTTCTCTGGTTTTAACTTTTTAGACATTTTAAAGCAGAAAAGCTTCCCTGTCTCACCTTCTTTGGTGTCCGACCTTCCCCTTTGGGATCTGGTTAGCCAAGAGGAGGGAGACATTACATTAATAAGTTGTACATAAACAGAAAAGACACGTACGCAAAAAATATTGTTTGAAAATTCACTGGACTCACTATGGCCTTTTCGAGTTGGAGTGGAGGGTTCAATATTTGGGGTCTTGCTGAAAGTCACGCTTTTCCCAGGAGTCCGTGCTAACTCACTTGCTAAGGACACAAAACACAACATGCAAAAAGACATACTATAATCTGCCAAAGAGGGTACATTTCTGGCAGCATTTGTTTGTCTGTCTATTTGTTTGTGAGGAGCGTAACTCATAAAGTCAGGGAAAGAAAGAAATGTTTAGATATTGGTGGTGACTCAAACACATATCCACACTGAGGAAAAGAAAACAAAACCTTGAGAGAGAGAGAGAGAGAGAGAGAGAGAGAGAGAGGGGAATGCTCTGGCACTGTGGGCAACTGACCTTAGCAGAGATCTGTGCTATCTGAGTGCTTTCATTTGTCAAGAATAAATCGTGCACTTTGATGCTATACAATGCAAGGTTCATGCATCCACGACAGAGAGCGTGTGTGTGTGTGTGTGTGTGTGTACGGGAGACTCTCACCAGTCTGGGCCATGCTGTGGCCTCGTTTAACTTTCTGAAAGGTGAAAATGGAGGATCCAGCCACTCTAGACACACCATCCTCATCTTCTGTAAAACCAGGAAAAAGCACCACATGCACGTCACACTGTTTTTAGACATGATGCGTTAATAAACTGTACATAGACATGTGAATGTGGACAAGATTTGAATCTAAATACAACATCATCAAGATGAATTAAACACCTATCTAAAACAGATTCAACAATAATATAATTCCTACAAACATTACAACCTTGATAAAGCCAGGTAGTATTACTTGTGTTACTTTAAATTAGATGCACTTTATACTGTAACATGATAGTGTTTTCTATGATGTGGTGACAAGTTTCAACAAAAAAAAGTTGTAACAATATTCAGGTACAGCTGTTGTTGCTAGTTGTTAACATGTCGAATGCCATTCTGAGTCTTCCTATAATATCCATGAACTTTAAAACATCATTTAAGCTGACGGGGGATAAATGTACTGGTCTGGGCTTCACCATGTTGTTGTTGCGTAAATGTAGTGACTGGACTGGATAAAGAAAAAGAAAAACTTAAATCTGATACTATCCAAACCCACGTAAACATTAGATAAATGCTTCCATTAACAACAGAATTTTCCGTGCGCTGTTTATTTCTGCTCTGTGGTAATATTTGTAACTAGGGATGAGCTGATACGATACTCAGTATCAGTCCGAAAGATCTAAAATGACTGTATTGGACTGATATCAGTATCGGCAGATACTCCAGCTTGAGATATCAGACACGAAAAAAGTGGTATGATGCCATCCGTATTTGTTAAACACAGTAGAAACAGTTTGTTTAGGCTGATTATCAGCACAAACTGTGTCGTTAAAAGCTTCGTAGTTTATCAGACTGACATCGAGGTTGTGATATTGGTATCAAATGACAAAGTGGTAGTGAGTCGTCTTTGGTTTTTAAGCGCCTTCAGTTGTCTCACTCACCTTCTGTTCCTAAAGCTTGGACATAATTCTTCTCATCGTAGGAACAATGTGCATCATCATCATCATCTGCTGCTGCTGCTGATCCATCTTCTCTGCGCTGCCGTCTGGCCGGGTTCTTCAATGTCACCAACTTGTGGACAGACGCACCGCTGCTCTGTACACCTAAACACACACACACACACAAAACTTGCTTTTATATCTTAGTGAGGACACATCATAGACATAATGCATTCCCTAACCCAGGGGTCTGCAACCTTTAGGATGACAAGAGCCATTTCTGTCCCCATGTATTTGTATGTACTATTATAACTGTATTTATACTTGTTTATTTTTTTCCATGCCTCATCTTTCATTTTGTCACTACACAATTGTTTTATTTTTTTTAACACTTGCTTTGGCAATATAAACATATTCCCATACCGATAAAGCCCTTTGAATCTGACATTTTAAACTGAGATAGAGAGACATGCAGAGAGAGACAGGTAGATAGAGACAGGCAGAGAGAGACAGTTAAAGAGAGACAGACAGAGAGCGACAGAGCAGAGGAGTCACACAAGTCCTGACGATAAATCCACTTCATTGACGTGACTCCGTGGTTCCTTCTTACCCTCCTGTTTGTCCACGATGTGTTCCACGACGTCCCCATCTCCGATGAACTTCACTTCCAACACACTCATGGCTGAGGAGTGACGTCACTCACCTCAGACCTCAGTGTGTTTTTAGCTGCCGGTGTTTTGAGAAGAACCGCGGCTAAGCGGCTGCACGCAGAATATCACCAACAAACGCAGAGGAATGATATAACTTATCGAAACTGACGCGACTCACTCGCTAATGTTATTGTTTGTCCGGTGAAACGTCAACGCGAGACTCCTGAGCAGAGAGCGGAGACAGAAGACAGCGACACAATTTTCCGCGCCATCCTCCTGAAGTTTTTAAACCACGTGACCAGTGAAGGGTCACACGGTGGCCAATCAGAACAGCCGCTTTAGTGAAAACACTATTTCCCAGAATGCCGTTCGACCTATCCACAAAAAATGATAATATAAATATAATAATATCTTCCTGACTACCACGGAAAAAAATATATTTAAATATATAAGAAATATTGTGACCAAAGCCCCACCCCTTCACATTTGGTATCATTGAAAAGCCCTAAATGTCCTCTGTAGATAGCAAAAGGAGTTAATTCAATACTGATGTTGTAACAAAACAAACAGTACGAACTAAACAAACATCTGTCCATAATCACAACTCACAGAAATGTGCAACAACCACAACAAAAACTCATAAAAACATGTGAAATAAAACCTTGGGCAATATGGGGTAACTGTAGTAGTGTGTGTGTATACATATACATGTATATGTATATCTGTGTATGTATGTATGTGTATATATGTGTGTGTATATATATATGTGTATATATGAGTATATATATATATAGCATAGTTCATTTTTATCTTATATTTTATTTTATTCTATTGTTACGGCCGCTGCTGGCTGCCGTTTAGTGTATGTTCATTGTGTGTTCCCATGAGTGATTCTGCCAGGCATGCAAAGCAAGCTGTGTGATTCCCTGATGAGGATTGGTCCGGCTGAAGCAGAGGCGGTGTACTTCCTGCATCCTGTCCACCTGCGTCTGTGATTGGTGTGCCCTGCCCTCAGTTCATGGCGGCTGTGAGTCAGTGATCAGTTCGCCTCGCTGTTGGTTACATACTGTTGCCTATTGAAATACAGTGTTTGTTGAGTTTCGCCTGGCTGGAAACTATTTGAGTTGTTTTAGACTTTTGTACGTTTAACTAGCTTAGAGAGTACCTTGATGGTCTCTCCTTCTTTTGCAGAATAGCTGCTTGTTTGTTTGGTGCTGTTATGTTTTTAAAGCTTATGGGTGCTGACCTCCTTTAGTTATTTGGTGTTCCTTCTTTTTTTTGCAAGAACTAAATAGTGGTTGATGTTACTTTGTGTTTTAGTTATTTGTCAGCACCTGTACAGCCTCCTTCTGTTGTGTTTTCTTGTGCATGTGCACCCTCCTTATTTAATGAAATGCCTGACTTTACCCTAAACCAGTCCGGTTGTCCTTTTCCACCTCATTTCTAATTCCCAATCACTTGTTACTGCTCTCCATAACGGGGCGGGTCGTAACACTATATTTTATTTTATATTTTATTTTACTTTTGTATTCTATATTTTATGGTGTTTGGTACCTGGGGTGTTTCTCTTTCCAGTCTCCTGTAAAGTGTGACTCTAATTTTAACAGTGCTGTGTGTGGATGTTGGAGCTTTTAATTGGCCCGAGGGAACCTCCCAAAGGGATTAATACTGTCTGTCTGTCTATACACTATATACTGAGACAGACAGATAGAGACAGGCAGAGAGAGAGATATATAGAGACAGAGCAGGAGTCACACACGTCCTTACAATAAATCCACTACATTGAAAGACCACAGAGAAGGTTCATGGATGTTGTGAAGGAGGACGTGAGGACAGTTAGTGTAACAGACGAGGACAAGATGGAGGCAGATTATCAGCTGTAGCAACCCCTAAAAGAAGAAGCCAAAAGACGAGGTTTTGTTTTTGTACCTTATTGCAAGTATTACCCTGTTTCCTTGTTATTTCATCCATCCTGCTACATTTGAAAAATGATTGTGCTTTAGAGAGATAATTCATTTGCAGCTGTTTTGATTCATGCAAATGTTAGCATTAGTGAAAAATCTGCCACACGTTGTGATTACTTATTTTATTCGATTCATATAACTATAAAATTAAACAGTCGAGAACAGAACCAATCCACTTAAAATGGTAGTAGTTTTCTAACACAACCTCTTAACTTAGATTAAGAATTCCCCTGGGGATTATACAAACACCTGATTCAGTTTAATTTCAAGTTCTGAAACAAGCGTAGGGTAAAACACCCGAAGAAACCCTAGAATGTACCTCATAACCAAAATGATTTCATGAAGTTCTAAAACATGTGTTAAAATGATAAAGTGATGTAACAGTGGAAAAAACTCAATGACTATATATATTAAATTAAATTCTATATCTATGTCCAGTCAAAAGCCCTCACACCAGACATTTCTTTATTGTCAATAGCCACTACCAAAACCAGATGATGACCCTGTCACTGTAATGTTCACGAAAAGTACCACCCATAAAGGTCATTAACAACATGGTACTCCTTGTATTTTGAAATGTAGTCACAGGTGACGCAGACGTGATGATAGAATCTATCGTACATTGTCAGATAATGAGGAGAAACTTTGTAGTATTTCCTCCACTCAAAGTGAGCCATGTACGCGTCGTTATCCTTGTCCAGATACTTCAGAAACTCTGCCAGTGATTTTGCATCAGGGAAATCGTTGACGTGAATGAAGGAGCCATTGGGAAGGAACTGCTCGTAGTTTTCTCTCGGTGGACCCAGAACAACAGGGACCGTCCCTGATACGAGGGGCCCATTTACCTTTTCTACAAAGTAGTCTTTGTAGAGTGAGTTTTCAAAGGAAAGATAAAACTTACAACTTGCAACTGTTGGGTAATATTCTTCATAGCTCAAATGACGCCCTGTAAATGCAGCACCAAAGAGGTCAATCTTTATGTGTTTGGACAGTTCCTGGTAAAATCTCTCTCTTGTTCCAGTTCCAGTTGTTGGGCTGTTGTTACTGACAATCCAACACACCACTCTCTCCTTCTTGGGCAGAACAAAGTCATTTACCTCTTCGTTCCTGATTGACACTTCATTCCTCAACACAATGTCAGAATCGCGTCGATAGTTCAGCGTTAAGTTGAATATGTTTTCCAAACCTGGTTTCCTCCATGTGTTCCGTGGAGATTCCACATTGAGCCAGATCCACCTCTGAAAACTTGGACGCGGCTCCTGAGGCATGTTTTTCAAACCGACGTCTATAGCTTTATGGAAGAAAATGACTCCCTCTGCTTGGCTGTACAGGGATCTATTGGCAGTCAGTATGCAACTATCAATATTAAAGTAGTGTGGGCACTTTGTTAAATCAAACTTGTAATTATTAGGCCAGAACCACAGCAAGACTATGGGCTTTTCGGTGGCAACGGTGTCTTCAGAACGTTCTTCTTCTGCTACTGTCGGCATCGTTGGCGCACCTGGACACATATGAAGAGATGGGGGCATGAAGCACAGCAATAATAAAAGGCATAACATGCCAAACAGCAAAACCATCGCCAGGAGCGTTTTACTGCAAGAGACAACCATCTGTGAAAACAAAAACAAAAATGATGTTGATGATTATGTTTGTAAAATTAAAACAGACTATCCAACTTTTCAAATAAATGTTTTCAATCTATCAGCAGGTGGTGCATGTTACTGGATTCATTCTTAACCCTTTGATGCACCCAGACAGAAGAAGAGATGATTTTTGCCAAGTCTGTGTGATTTTTTCCCTGAAACAGACACAGTTTCTTTTACAATCTTTTCAAAGTCCTAATGCTGATGAGAACGTGGTGCTGATGAGACAAAAGGATTAAGTATTTCCTTATTTATGAAGCTGTAGTATCTGACTCAGCTAGTTTGTCTAGACTGTGTTAGAGATGTGCATTGAGAAAACAGGAACTTCCTCATGAGAGAGTTGACTTTGCATCACCTACAATCTGGGTACAACAGAAGTCTGTATGCCAGACCTGTGAAGTATATGAACTAAGAAGAACACATTAACACAGCTAATGTTTAATACTTAAATGTATTGATGATTGACAGTAATAAGTAAACATGAGACAAGAGGGTCTCTTGGACACATGACAAGTCAGACCATACGTTGTACAATAGGCATCCTGCATAGGACAAGAAGCTTGAGGGTCTGTCTTGGATATGGTTAGTTAGGAAATACAGATGTCTCTTGTTTGACTAAATGGTGATATTGTCCAATTTAAAGATCATGGGACAGCATGGTATATCCGGACCCGACTTGTTTTTCAAGTTGTTGCATCATAGAAAACAGGAGAAAGGCGGGGGTCAAAACATGTGATGCCTGCAAATAGGAATGCTAGAGAATCTATATAATGTTAGTTATAGTTATGTTAGCAGAATTGTTCGGAGATTCGGCAAGAACATTCTCCCAAGCTGCTGCAGCGCTCGGTCTGATGCTTGACTTAACCAAATAAAATCCCTTTTGTTCGGTACGAGTCTTGTGTCTGAGGGGTTCTTTCTACACCATCAACTCATCACCTATCATTCGTAAGAAGAAGGAAGCCTGACAAAAACGACATTTTGGCGTCACGAACGGGGGGGGGTATTTTTGTTCCTGGTCAGCGGCGCCAGCGGCCTCTTCAGGTGGACCCACTCTCGCTCCCATCCGGCATTTAAAAAAGTGAGTGTTTTTCTCACAGTGGGAGCCATTGGGGGTTTGTTGATTTGGCTGTTGGTTTGCGGCGGTCCTGTGGGCACACTGAAAATAATCATTTGTGTGGGGACAGGCTGCGGTGTGTTGATGGTGCAGAAGCCTCGTCTAAATTTGTTTTTATTTAGGTGTAAAATAAAACAAAGGGGGGAGGTAGGTCCCCTCTACGAAGAGTTAAAGAGATTAAAAAGTTAGAATAATGAGTTGTGCAGACTAGACTATTTGTATACTGCAAGGGAATAAAGTCCCTGTAAGTCATGTACTTTGGGCGGAAAGCGTGAACATTTTATATAATAGTCAAAGAGAAAGAGATTAAAAAAGTTAGAATAATGAGTAGCGATGACTAGACTATTTGTATACTGCAAGGAAATACCTGTAAGTCATGTACTTTGGGCGGAAAGCGTGGAAATTCAGCTAATGAGTTACAACACAGTAAGTTGAATATGCGGTGCCAGATTTCGAAAGAAACTGTAAGACATGGTATTCTTCTACTAAGTCAAAATTGAGCATAGAAGTTGTAAGACTTAAGTTAAAGAGAAGAAGAAAAGGAAAATCTCTAAAGGAAAGAAGTGAAATCCCATGCATGGGTTTATTTAATCAAAGAAGTGAGACTGCAGATGAAAATAGATGATGAAAGTTGAGGTTAATAGCGTGCATGCATGGAGAAGAAGTTTATCAGGGATAGATAATCGTGGAAACAAAATTTGGGAGGAAAAAACTGGTATATAAATGGATCGATCCTAGTTGACTGAGAGCAGAGAATGAGAAGAAGAGAGAATGTTTAAAAAAGTGTTAAAATTTAAGATTACTATTAAAGTCGACATATAAATTTAAAAATTGAGATTGGGTCAAATTTAAAATTTGGTCTAAGTGTTGTTTTGTGTTAGTTTGTGTTGCTCTGTGATGCTTTGCTTTGTGTGCCATGGCTTTGTGTTGTTTTATGTGTGTGTGGACATAAGCTCGTCTTCAGAGTTTGTGTGAAGAGGAAAAGCTATTTTTGACATGTGGTCATTGAAGCCAGAGGGGCTGCAGGGGAGAGATGGTGTCTTCAATCTCATGAGCAATTACTGAAATTTATTAGGGATTTGATTGTTATATTGGATCCATTGGTAAACAAAATTAGTTTTAAAGTATGGTCTGGCTAGCAGACATTGTAGGTAGAATATTGGAGAAAATAAAAATAAAATGAGGAAAAATCCAGATTAATCCAGATTGAATTTGGGGGAATAAGAAAAATAATAATAATAATAACAACATTGATGAGAACAAAAGAAAGTTGAATAAAATAGAGTCAAAGGAGATAATTTAGTTTAGTCTTAAAGAGGAAACATAGAGGAAAGAAGAGATAATGCATTTATGATAAAAAGATAAATCATGTTTGGAGCATTATCTCATTTAATGTCTGATCGTAGAGGGTAAAAATGAATGTAGAGAAAAAGGGTGTGGTAGTTTGCATGAAATTGCATGAGACAAATTAGGTGTGGTTGACCCTTGAGAGTTGGAGAGACTTATATAAATAAAGGAAAATAAGCAAGAAGCAAGCAGGCACGCATGTCAACATACTGTGACAGAAAATTGGCCGTGTTGCATTTCGGGACTCTATGGAGTCCCGAAGGGGGGAAATGTAGTATCTGACTCAGCTAGTTTGTCTAGACCGTGTTAGAGATGTGCATTGAGAAAACAGGAACTTCCTCATGAGAGAGTTGACTTTGCATCACCTACAATCTGGGTACAACAGAAGTCTGTATGCCAGACCTGTGAAGTATATGAACTAAGAAGAACACATTAACACAGCTAATGTTTAATACTTAAATGTATTAAAGATTGACATTAATAAGTAAACATGAGACAAGAGGGTCTCTTGGACACATGACAAGTCAGACCATACGTTGTACAATAGGCATCCTGTATAGGACAAGAAGCTTGAGGGTCTGTCTTGGATATGGTTAGTTAGGAAATATAGATGTCTCTTGTTTGACTAAATGGTGATATTGTCCAATTTAAAGATCATGGGACAGTATGGTATATCTGGACCCAACTTGTTTTCCAAGTTGTTGTATTATAGAAAAAGGAGAAAGGCGGGGGTCAAAACATGTGATGCCTGCAAATAGGAGTGTTAGAGAATCTATATAGTGTTGGTTTTGCTTTTCTGAGGCAGAATTGTTCGGAGATTCGGCAGGAGCACATTCTCCCAAGCTGCTGTGGCGGCTTGGTTCTGACGCTTGACTTGTAACTAAATAAAATCCCTTTGTTCAGTACAAGTCCTGTGTCAGTGGGGTCTTTTCCTGCATCATCAACTCATCACCTATCATTCGTAAGAAGAAGGAAGCCTGACAAAAACGACAAGTACTAACATGGTAAGGGATCAGTGTGAGCAGAGAGCCAAGGGGGTATTTGCTGTAGTCCAGCTGACCGGAGATGGGCTCCACTCTACCATGCTCCTGGGTCATAGACAACAACCTGGCGGAGAAAACTGTCACATCAGCACATCGGTCTCGACCAAGATGGCATGAAAACAGCAGCACTTAGAGAGACAGTGGTTATTAAAGCAGCAAAAAATGAACAAACTGTGAATGTGGATTCCCTTCCTTTGTACTTTGACAGGGACCGACTAGAGACGCAGCTAAAAATGATCGGAGACGTCTTCAGCGACTCTCCCGGTAACACCGTACAGGACTTAGCTGCAAATATGTCTAAACTCCATCCACAAACGAGGGCTGCCGCCGCGCAGCGCGCCTTTACGCACGGTGTTAAGCACCACAGTTACACGGACTCTGTGACATAGACCACTGTTTGTTCTGGTTAAATTATACACAGGATCGCGCCGATAATTCCCTCTATTGTTGTTTCTCTTTATTTCTATTAATGAGAATCATATCATTGCGTGTACTACACGTAGGCTTTGCTTCTCTTGTATCATTGTGTATTTTCTGGCTGGCTTTGTAAATAGATAACGCAGTTGACCAAAAACTATTGTTTTAATGATTTATTTGTTAAATGGAGCAAAGAAACCAGAAAATATTCACATTTAAGAAGCTGAGAAATCAGAAAACATGTGTTAAGTCCTTAAAATCACTCAAACGGATTAATCGATTGTCAAAATAGTTTACGATTCATAGTTGACTATTCATTTTGTAATTGATTTATAATCTACTGTCAATCGAAAACAGGTACTGCCGTTTTGACTGTACAAACACAGATACAACACAGTACATATTCGATTACATTTTACTGGAAGCTATTCTTCCCTTGTTGTCTTTGCGCAAACACCACTGATCACTGATCGCCACAGGTCACCAGGGGACACATTCATAGACAAACAACCAGTCACTCTCACATTCACACCTATGGTCTTGTGCGTCCAATTTACCTAATGTAAACAATTGCTTTTATAATAATCTCCAAAAACAAAAACACTTGGACATAACACACTCCTAGTTCCATCATATTTTCTTACAGCCCACAATCACAATCAACATTCTTCTTCTGCTCTAGTTGATATGTGCCCGTAGGTCAAAAAGTAATGAACAGGTTTGGATGACATTTTGTAGTGTATTGACAGTGTGGCACACTGAGCAGCCTCGGTGGAGGTGTGCGCTCTCTGAATAGCCAAACAAAGTTACGTATGAGTGAAGAGTTGGACTGCTGATCACCATCCACGAGTGGGTATCCACCTCCCCAGCAGACGGCCCTCAGAGTGCACGTGGTACACAGAATGCATCAACGCCGTTGCACATGACTATCAGAAATCAAAAGACATGGTCAGACAAGAGACAAGAATTACAAAGTTAAAGTGACAAAGTGGCAAGTTTGGATAAACCTACAACAGTACTAACATGGTAAGGGATCAGTGTGAGCAGAGAGCCAAGGGGGTATTTGCTGTAGTCCAGCTGACCGGAGATGGGCTCCACTCTACCATGCTCCTGGGTCATAGACAACAACCTGGAGGAGAAAACTGTCACATCAGCACATCGGTCTCACTTTGATTTAGCGCCATGATTAGATGCAAGTGTAACAGCATTACTTGAGATTTGGATGCCCTTCAATCACAGCATATCCAGTGGGAAGTGTTCCAGCTCCATCCAGACTGAGTGGTAGGCAGATTAAAGGTTACAATAGTGCCATAAATCACACATTTATCAATATGGTAAGGCAGAGGTAGAAAGTGAAGACACACATAACTTTGTGGTTTTTAACAACTGTCATTTCACTTTTACTTAAAACAATCTTAAATAATAGACAAATGACCATTGTCTCATTGTCAAAAGAGTTCCCACAATGTTTAGATCTTGTGTTGCCCAGTGGCATTTCCATGCTGCCGACAGGAAGAGATTTGTGTAATGTCAAGACAGACGGAGGCAACACCAAAACTCATTACTTTTATTAGATTTTGAGCCTGGAATTTTCAAATGTGCTTTTTCTTTAACTTTTACTTGAGTAGAATATTTTAGTCTCATTATTATTCGTGAAATCTTTCAAAAAACAGGGTAAACAGAGAAACACCTGATTCCACTCCATCCACAGTCAATCAGAAGCTGGTTCCTGTGAGGACAGTGTCCAATGACCCTTGTCAAAATCTTCACGGCCACATCATCCAGACTGCATGCGCCAATCACACACTGCTGCACATCTACAACCCAATACAAATAACAGATGTCAGAATATCAACCCAGATAGCACGTGGATGTGGCACACTTCTGGCATTGAGGCGACTATCTTTAGACAAATGTGGGCCACCTCTGGTAATAGAGTGGCACAATCGTTGACATGTGGTGGCCAGATGAAAATGTCAGGTGAGAACTTGTATCAGAGAGATTTTACTAATGGTTACAACGACACAACTACACTTACATCCATGCACTCACCGTAAAATACGTAGTTTCCAGGGTGCACCTCGCAGAGCTGTGCCATGTCTTTGACTGGGTGACTGCAGGACGGGGTGGAGCCAATGCTGGACTTACAGGTGATGCCAACCGCCTTCAGTCTGCCAGAAAAGACGCAAGTTCAAAATCATCAGATCAATACTTCAATCTGTTAAAGCTTCTCAGCATTTCCTGAACCCAATCATTCTCAGCAATGCGATACAATTTACATGTGCAAAAACTAAATATTAGCCCTAGAGCTACCAGACAACTACTAGATGTATAAAGTGATTAAGTAAAGCTGTGCCAGCAGCTTGTGCATGGGTACACATACTGAAAGTGTGAGTGAATGTGTATTAAATGGAAAAAGTGTAGTGTAGAGCAGCTCTGAGTGCTCATCAAGACTGAGAGTGCCATTTACCATTTCTGTTGATAGTCATTTTTTATGTTATTCTTTTCCTTTACAATCACAACAATGACGAAACAAGTGAGTTATGTCGCAAAGATAGTTGGAACACGCCAATATCAGTTCACTACAGTCTTACTTCTCCATGAACTGCAGAAGTAAGCTTGTGGTTTCCCGGGCGACAGTCTGTATTTGCTCCACTCCTCTGCAGTTGTAGGTGTTCCCGCAGTGAGAGTATACTCCTGTCAGCTGCACCCCCTCCGCCTCAGCGATGGCCTGAGCCAGTCTGAGTGCTGCAGGGTCTGAGTGCAGCACACCAGCTACGACAAAGAGCAAACATGCGATCAGCAGGCACTCAGTTGCTGATAACCTGTTGTGTTGTGCTTTTCCCATCCGGTTACCTCTCCCGTTGCCACAGTCCAGTTTCAGCCAGACGTGCCACTGTCGACCGTCTCTCAGTGGTCTCTTTTTGAGCTGTTCCAGAGCATCAGGGTGATCCAGTAAAATTTGGAAGAGTTCTAGTCTCTCAGACAGAGCTGCACAACGCTCGACCTAAGACAACAACATACACACACACACACACAAAGAATGAATGAAAAAACTGGCTGGATTCTGAATCCATAGAGATAAAAACATGCATTAAGTGACAAATTTCCAATACACATACAATACTGTACAAAAGTCTTAGGGCACAAACAGCTTTGTGTGATCACTGTAATGGTGTAAGTGAACCTTTCATTTTAACTTTTTTACTCTCCTGGTTCCACAAATGCAGGATTATATGAAGACCTTTCATTTTTCTAAAAAATGTGAACTTGTTTGAAATGTTCATATCGAGCATCACTAATTCTGAATACATAACAAAATGTTGTCATATAGTAGAGTTAGTATAAGGGAGCAGGGACACAGGTAAATGTGAGTTGAGAGAACCTTGTCAAAGGGAACAGAGTATGCATAAAGGATGTCATCATATCCATGGTCAGCGTAGAAAGTGGCCTCTGCCAGAGTGGACACCACAATGCACCTCCGTGATCCAGCCGTCATTATGTCGGCACATTCGCTTAATATAAACACAAAAACACAGTCAGACCACAGCAGTATCCAATAATTATAAGTGAGCCTCATGACTGAAACGGTGCATCCATTCATACAGGGTTTTGTGCGTCTTC
The DNA here is from genome assembly GCF_958295425.1 of Solea solea. Taxonomy (NCBI): domain Eukaryota; kingdom Metazoa; phylum Chordata; class Actinopteri; order Pleuronectiformes; family Soleidae; genus Solea; species Solea solea. Next base: position 6,072,250 of record NC_081134.1, on the reverse strand, counting down.
ATGTGTGGCCGAAGCTGGACACCGAGCGTCTGAAAGCGTTTAATCATCCTTTGGGCATTTCTCTTCACTTTGTCCACGTCCACCACCAGAGCAGGCGTACACAGGGCTGAGAGGGGCTCCCCTTCCATTCCGCTTGCAGCACTGGAACACACACACAACTCAACTCTTCTCATGCAATTACATATTTCTGCATGACTTGTTTCAAACAGACCTCACAAGCCACTTCCCAGCTTTTTAATGCCAAGACCTAATCAGCCAATCACATGGCAGCAACTAGGTGCATATAGGCATCATTCGAAAAAAGAACTCCCCCTTTTGACCTTTTTCCTTTTCAAACTGTACAGGCATTTTCAAACATTTTTCCATTTGCAAGTTTTACTTGCCATGAATGGTGATCTTACATAGAACCAAATGTTTTATTTGTGGTTATTGTTTCTTGTTTATGTAGATTGTTGTTCTTTTGTTCCACCTCTGCATGGGTCTGGTGTGGTGTGTGCATAGTACATAGTAACTATGTGTGATTCCCTGCCACCTGTTTGATTTATAATGTAGTGACTAATCAGTTGTGACGAAGACTCGTTTTTAAACAAAGTCCCTTTGTTAATTTTTAATTTGTCACAAACTGGTGATGCAATGATTTGTACACTTATAGAGTGTACTTATATATAAGAAACACCCTATAGTCAAATTGATGTGGGGTGTGTAGTGACCTGGGTACTGCATTCAGTCTTGTGAGACCTTTGTAGGAGTGAGTCACTGGGGCTTTTGGAGATATGGTAAACATCAGACACCAAAGAATACATGACTTCCCCCTGTCCAATCATTACATCAAAAGTATTTGCATCAAGTACAAGTATTTGCATCAACTGATCATAACAAGTAAAACAAGCTTTACCCGGATTTTATGGGGTGCCAGTCATGTATGGTCAAGGTATAGGATCTATATAATCCAGACTGTTTTGTTTGTGTCTCCGATGCTGAAAAAAGCTACTAAAATTGCTTTGGACGTGATCAATCGCACGGTGGGGAATCTGGTGAATAAGCAGCAGCAGAAACAAGAAGGAACCAGAGGCATTATGGTATTATTATCACGTAGGTTGACGCGGGTAGATTTTATCTCTACACGGTAGTTTTACCTCTGTGTAGATTTTAATTTCGATAGACAACGTCATGGGAGCTGAAAATAAATCCAGCTTGATTTAATTTAAAGTGACTGTGATCATGACATGGTTATTGGTGCATGTGATGGCCTGAGTATTTCAGAGATCTGCTGGGATTTTCACACAAACAACCAGCTCTAGAGTTTACACAGAATGATCAAAAACAAAAGAAAGAAGAAAAGAAAAAAGAACACCCAGTGAACAGCAGTTTTCTGGGCCTTGAATTTTTACATGTTTGACATGTGCTGCTGACCCCTTAGAAAATAAATTTAAATCTCAATGGGTTCTATCCCTAACCCTGGTTGAATACATTTGAAATAAAATTAAATAAAAGGGGTAAGCAGAAGACCATCTGTAGGCTACAACAGCAGAAAACCATAGCAGACACTTTCCTTTGTGTACCTAACAAAGTGACTGAGGTGTAAAATAATCGACATGACAGGGAATCGTCATAATCAGTGTCGCAGTGCTTCCGGTTATGTAACGTAAACTGGGTCACATTATAACTATATACTATTTTTTACTTTTCGCAGCAAACTGTTGGAGGATCATTAAAAGTAACTCACCGCTGGGCAGCAGGTACACTGTCTTGCGGATTATTGGTAAATGTCACCGGTTCTTTTTCCACAGATAGCGGTATGCACTGCGGGTCTCTTCGACCTCTTCGTCGGTAATTGTGGTCACGTTGCTCCTAAGGTGTCCCTGAGTGGTCAAACTCTTCCACTTCCGGAAAGATATGGACAGATCTGGACGTTCCGGTTCAATAACGTGTAAACGAAACGTTCTATAAACACACGCGTGGTCTCTTCCCAATCAGAATCGTGTTCTCAACGAGTAACATTTTCATCGTTGCTCGACAAAAAAAATCAATAGGTTCCCTGCTCTTAACTGTAGTTACAAAATCCCCTCACACAAAGATGACCTCTAACCATGGCCACACTGCAGCTCCTATTTTGGACAAAAATGCTTTTGAACCATTTTTATTTTAAATGATTTTTAATAACTTTGCTACTGTACATTGCAGAGTAGAGTGTATTTTTCTTTTGGAATTCAATTTAAAATCCTCCTCCTCTTACAAAGCAGTATTTAAAGTTAGACTTAAAATCTCCTTTTTTGATAAAGCTTATAGTTAGAGCTGGCTCAGGGAAACCTGAATCATCTCTTAGTCATGCTGCTATATAACTAGAGTTTTGCTGCTCTCCATTATTCTTATTTATTTAATATTTTGTTGTTTGTTTCATTTTCTACACACTCTTCTAATTTTCCCACCAGAGGAAGCTTGTGTGCCCACAGCTTGAGAACCACGGAGCTAATGCTTTGAATGTAAGAGCATTTGTATCTGTTAATACTTAAAAGTTGTGCACACCCGTTTTAGAAGCATAAAGGGAATTCCTCTGTGGGGATCAGAGTGCAAAACAAATATTTTTTTGTTAATGTGTATTCATGTTATGGCACATTCCATCAGAGGGGCAAATCCTTCTTTGCCTTTCTTTTACTGAACTCATTGTTCAAGCCTCTTGAACAAAGTGTACACTGATTGAAAACACACACATGTGCATTAAATCTTGTAAACACAATACACACTCTTGGGGTGACCACACTAGGCTTTATTTGGACTTCATGTTTACAGCTTTGTTTTTATTCTGTGTAATTAACTACAGTACATGTGTTCAGTTGTGTTTCCTGTGTGGTGTGAGTGTGAGGCATTTTGTGTATGAAAATATGTCTCCGTGTGTTTAGTTTTTTTTTTGCAAATCCCCTGAACAAACAACAGTAATAACAACATAATATGATGTAAAAAGACGTCTCAGAACCAATCAGATGGTTTTGTCCTTTTTTTCTATCAGCACCTTTAATGTAAATACTGTGACTTTTTAAAGAGAGAAAGAGAGAGAGTTCTGCAAACTAAAAAAAAAACTAAAAACCCAATAGAAAATAATCATACAATTGTTTCGTACACATTCAATCATCATATGCCTCTCCACTGGGATCCTGATGAGTGTCTTTGGCTGGGAGAGCTGACCATGGATTTAGAAGAAATAGAACAAATTTGTTGATATTTCTGATGGTATTGCAAACCTATGGTTTTGTTTCTGTGTGCTGCTCCTGTGTGGATTGTTGTAGCTATTGCATTGCCATACATTCATCATTCATACACATAATGATCTCAGAGGTGTGGTGATGCCTCTGTGTACACTGTACACTGAAGGAAGGCCGTTATTTCTTTCTATAGATTCTAATTCTATGGCGTAGAGCTTTACAGTTCCTCACTAGCATATCCAGCGGATAAAGCGGTCTAAGAATGAGGGTTTGTTCAGTATGGCGTAGTCATCTCCTCTAAAGATGGCGGACATGTCCCCAAGTGACACCTTTTGCAGCACCTCTTCATCTGTGTCAGTTCCCATGGCAATCACGGTGGGAACACCTTCTGCTCTTCTCATGGCAGTTACACCTTCATCCAGCTGCTCACTGGCTGTGATGCCATCAGTGATGAACACAAAGGCCACCTCAGCGTTGCGGCGAGTCTTGCGTTGTCCCCCCTACAAATACAGCATGCAAAAAAAAAAAAGAAAAAAGAATGAAGTCAAAATCTTAGGCATCTCTTTCCTCTAACAGAAGAAAAACAACAACAAATTAGAGCTAAATACTTTGTGTACAGATCAAACTAATTGAATACGATCGATTCAAAGTAATCCAAAAAAAACCTCCAGGCTCCCGACGTATACTTCAAGGTCAAGTGTGTAATGTTTGGTGATAATTTGGTTCGGTGACGGTATCATTCTGTTCGGTCTTTGTGAACTGAACTGAGCAAAACTATCAGACCTGACGAAGAAAGCATAACATAACATAACACATATGTAACCTGTCAAACGGGAATGCAGGTGTCCTAAGGTGAGCTCAGGGAAGACAGAAAGGGAGGGCGAAACCTCACTTGATCTTGATTTTCAGTATGAACAGAGTTTACAGTAAGCAGGAAATGCCAGAAAAGTGCCCCCAGGAATAACTGGCTTGTAGCGGCCAAGCGTTGTGTTTTTGTTGTAATCCTGCTTAAATAACACTTGCCACAGTGATCTTTTACACACATGATCACTGACGTCTGCAGAAAAATCACTTTCGAGATTAAATTTGTTGCTTCCCTTTCACCCTAGCAAGCTGGGTTGTGACAGATCGTTTGTATGTATACAACAGGGACATGAAGCATATATCCTCTCCAAGTTTTTTGATCTTTGTGAACTTTTCACACAGCTTTTAGAATTATGTTAATTTGTATTATTACCTATGCACTGAAGACTGTAATGACACTATAGTTAGAAACTTCCAGAGTAGAACCAATGATAGTAGCTTGCTTTAATTAAGTTATGGTGCTTTTCCACTATACATTTATTACTAAAATAAAAATAAAACTATAATACCACGGAAGGGGTTGTGATTCGGCTCAAGATCGCCGGCTTCCGGCAGTGCTGTTGCTAAATACACCAGACCCCTCTGTTAAATAGTGAGATTTTAGAAATGTCCTAATGTTGGAGATTAACGCATGTTTTCAGGATTTTTACCTGATCTACAGATCGCCATTGATTCCTGTGTCTTACATCGCACTCATTCCAGTGATTACACTCACTGCCAATCAGTCTGTCGTCACACTTAGTATCAGCTCAGGTCACTTGGAACCTCGCCAGAGCAGGTACTAAAAAAAAAACACCAGGTACTATCCCTAATGGGAAAGCAATATAAACTGAGTTGAGTCAAGATGTGCCAAACCAAGTTGTGTTAAAGCTTAATAGTGGAAAAGCACCATTAAATATAAAGTCCCTTGGGACCCCCTTTGGGTGTGGCCCCCAAAGTCTGTTGAAACACCCCTGCTGGTTGTTATCTTATGCAAACTAATCTCAGACTGATAAGTGTGTGTTTGTCATACCGGTAAAATCACGACATTGTTGACAGCATGGATGATGCCGCTGCCCAGAGCAGAAGAGGAATCCATGTAGTTGACAGCTGCCAGTGAATCTGAGATCACTGTGAGATTGTGTGTGAGTGGGAATTCCACCCTTTGTTCTGTAGGGCTGCCGTACTGCACCAGAGCCAAGCGGGCATTTCTTTCATCGGATGGGCCGTTGGCCATGGTGAGGCGACGGGCCACATTCTCAATTAACTCTTTGGCCCGGCGGTGGTTCTCCAGTCCCATCCTCTCAGAACCATCCAACATGAACACCACGTCCACTGGCCGCTGAACACAGCTAGCCACAGCCGGCTCTGGAACAAGACACACACATACATTGAGTTTTATATGATACAGGTGCAGTTGAAAACGGCGAGAGCCAGTAAAAGTATGATGTGACATGCTACTTCCTGTCCAGCTGCATGATGTAGTCCAAATGTTCTCAAATCACTAGTGATCTCACTAAAAATGCTCTTTCAGTTTGCTCTGCCATTTTATTATCTTGAGAAAACATCACAAGCTACATTTCATTTTATACCAAACAGTGGTGCAGCAGTCAAATAACTAATATAATGCCCTAACACTTGTGGCTATAATTGCTCTGTAGTGATTTTCCATAAGTCATTCTACTTTACCAGCCAAGCCACATGCAAAAAAAAAAAACATGCACCAATTAAGCTCACAGAATAGCTCCTTCATTATCAGAGCTAAATCAAATTAGCCATCCATCCATCCATCCATCCATCTTTTACCGCTTTATCCTCCAAATGAGGGTCGCGTAGGGTGCTGTGCCAATCTCAGCTGACATAGGGCGATAGGCTGAGTCACACCCTGGACAGGTTGCCAGTCCATCACAGGGCCACATAGAGACAAACAACCATCCATTCTCACACTTACACCTACGGTCAATTTAGAGTGTCCAATTTGCCTAATCTCGAATTAACCAAAACCAATCCTTCACTTAAACCAGCTTCTGATTCATTTTACTGAATACTGTCACAAAACCACATATTTCCCATATGTAATCCCCTTTCGAGTCACTACAAATGGAAGTCATTCACAGAACAGAAAATATGTAAAAGGCCATAAACATGGATTTGTGCAAAAGAGCAAAAAAACCAAAAAAAACCAACGAACATCCCCAAAACAAAACAAAAAAAACACGTTTGTGATTCAGCTAGCTCATGATTCACAGTGGGAATTAGTCTTCATCCAGCAGCCACTGTACATTATACAGGAGCAACATGAATGACTCTACAGCGGAATCTGTCCAACAAATGGATGACATCCACATTCCATGTGTTTGTCATGTGTTTCTCCTCTTACGTTGAAGAAATGATATGTATCATATTTATATCCCTTTTTCTGCGAGACAGCGCACCGCTTCCTTACAGAAAGTTAATCGAAAACACTTGATGAGGAGTCATGAATCCACCTTTTGATTTTGGCACGTCATATACAGCAACTATACATAGAGAAGGCTGCTCTGAAATGTTAGGATAGCCCCCACTTAAAATCATGCATCAGCCCAGGTGTTAACTACACCAACAGATTTACAACAAATGCCCACTGCTGTAATAGGATCAATCTTATGTCCCACGCTAAGCTTATTAATCATTGGCATCCATATTGGCGAGGTAGCATTGTTAGCATATCAGCATTAGCAGAGTCCTATGGCTTTCTCTGGGTCTCCCATAATGTCCCCATAGACATATTTGAAGGAGTCGATGAACAGCTGGGTCCACTGCTGCCTGTCTGCTCCCCCGGCGAGTTTGGCTCTCTGGGCTGTGTATGCCATGGTTGCCACGCCAACCCCATACTGCTGCTCACTCAGGCCGTTCAGTAGGCTGGCCACACTCTCCAAAGAGGTGGGGACCAAAGAGGGGCTGCCTTCTTCAGCCAGTGGCTTCCAGGGGGAAGGGGTTTGCCCCACAGTGATGCCCCCTCCTGCAACAAGTGGGCGGAATGACATTGTGGGCGGGGTCCCACTAACACGACGCATCAACACAGCCAAATAAGATGCTGAACGCATACCACTTTGCACATCAAAGCAAGACTGGTCTTGTTTGGTTCTTTTAGAAGCACAAAATTTAATGTAATACTTTAATATGTAGTCATTTTGAACTCAGCTAAAGCCACACTGGATCTAATCCTATCCCAGTTTAAAAGCATCAGTATGCATCAAATGAAGAGACAGTTATGAATCGAGACATGACCTCCCCTACCATCAGGGAGTGGTTTAAAGCATGAATCCAATCCAAAATACAGTCTAGCAGAGAAAACTTTCAACAGCATCTTGTTACACTGAGAAAACAGACCTACTGTATATGTACCTAACACTCTCACCTCCACATCAGTGTCGATTGCTCTAAAACAAGGGAAGTCAAATATGTACTGTGTTCGTCTAACGTGATTTTCGTATTCTCGTAGCAGCCTCCGCATTTACTACTTAAAGCTCAGCTTCAACTGTTCTCTATGGAACACAGAATAGTTTTTTTTTGACAAATGTGCCAAAAAAACACCACTTCCAGGGAAGCTCAGCTTCTCTGTGTGTCAGTGGAGCAGTGGGAGGACGCTGATGCTGGGCTTCTGCATGATGATTGGAGGAACTGTCTGAAAGGAGGAACCAGTTTTTGATTGACAGCGTTGAAGAACCTTTTTCTGCCTTAGTCCTGTGTGGATTTTGTGAGGGAAGTGTGTAGACAAACAGCTGGTCGTTGTGTGTTATTTGCTCAGCAATATAGCCCATTTTCATTTGTACATATATACTGTAAATAAAAGCACTATTATAGCATTTCAGTTTTACATAATTATCATCCTCATTCTAGTTGTTCATTTGCAGGATTTATGAAAGAATTTAATATATAAACTGGGCCTGAAATGAGCTTCCCCTGTTTCAAAGACCAGCAACCACCACTGCTCCACATACCTTGTTGACAAGGATTTTGTTTAAAGGATACTGGCACCTTAATAATGCTGGTTATCCATGCCTATATGTTGATGCAACATATTTGTGTGAACTTTGTTGAAAACACAAAGGGAAACAAATTTGATGCCTCAAATGACGCCCGTTTCAAAGATCTTACCTGATTTACATGGCAAATCTGGACATATAATGACAGGATCTGAAAAAACAGACAATGACAGTGTCAGAGGATAGGGCCAAAAAGTAAAACAGCTTCTCATAGCTGGTCCGAGCAAAAATGTAATACGTATTCCAGTAAAGCCTATACCAGGGCAGAGCACATGCTCAATCTTGTCGATGAATTCCTCTGCCACCAGGTCTGCGAAACGTCTCATGCCCAGCACCCTGCCATCCCTCTGGCAGGCGATGCTCTTTAGACTCTCATTCTCCTCAATCTGGTCAAACATGTCCCCGATACCAATCGCACTTACGTCAACACTGGGATCACTGCTCATGCAGTGCATAAATACAAGAACTTTGGTTAGACATTGTTGAAAAGTATATATGGAAACTGAAAACAGCACAGGAATTGCAAGCACCTGCAGAGGTAGGTGAGCAGTGAGTCATCATCTCGAGGATCGAAGCGTCCATCCGTGATGACAACTACAGTGACATTGGCTTTAGCTCTGCGGCTGTCTCTGATTAGGTTGTCGTAGGCATACTTCAGGGCCGATGGGGTCCATGTTCCTCCAGCGATCCACTCCAGACGCTTCACTGCATCCTGCATGGTGGAGAAGGCTGCATGTGAGTGATGTGCACAACACAGAACAACTGACAACACTTGTGTAAGATCTGCTCAAATTACAATATTTTGTAGATTTGGTTTAACTGAGTTTGTCTGAGTTTGTCTCTTTTTGTTTTTGTTGTCAAGACCAAAGTGCACAATGTATTTGTCCATCTCTCACTACATTTATATTCAACCTGTCTATAAAACAAATCTTTATAAACCGGGTTTAATATGTTTTTATTTAATTCTCAAAAATGGCAAAGTAGTTACCTAAACCATTTTGCCAGCGCACTTTAGTCAGTATGAATAAATAGAGCATTTGTTGGGGACTACTTTCACCATTGTGTATTAACATGCATTTGAAGCCCTACTTTAAACTACATTGTTGTGTAAGTTAACGCCCAGTGCAACAATGCATGAGGCAGGGTAATTAGCTACAATAATTGTTTGTTGACTAAAACATAGTATGTTACATACTTAAGTGACAGTCAATAAGTGACTGTGATGATGATGATGACTTCCATCTGCCCTATGGATGCAAAGTTGCCTAAACATTCAAATGTCATCTAATGTTGACGGATAAAATGAAATAAAATGATTGTATTTGTGCTTCGCATGAGACCTTGAAAGCTGTTAATGAGTCAATCTTCGGATCATTCAGTCTGATGGCCTGGAATGTCCCATTGTGACTGTACTGCACCACTCCCACTCTTGTGCCTGGTAAAACAAAATTCAAAACACGGACACATTTTTGGCAAGGTTGTTAGTAAAACGTTTTCCTGTTGGATGCACCCAACAGCAACACAAAGAAAAACATTGTGACAATGGCCCAGGCTTTGCTATGTCCCTATACCATTATACTGTATTTGTATTTTCACCTGTGTCTGACTGGGGGTCTTTGGAAAAAGATCCCAGTCTGTTGATGGTGTTGATGACAAAGTTCTTCTCCAGGGTGAAGTTGGTGAGTCCCACAGACTCTGAGCTGTCAATCACAAACACAATGTCCAGGGCTCCGCAACGTTTCTCACAGTCTGCAGACACAACACACAGCCCATAATGAACCCACAGCCTTTCAGAGAGTGTTCTGAGACATGATTGGCAAAGCCATGCTGGATGAACTCACCACAACAACCACATGTCTCCCTGATGTAGTTCATGACGTCACATTCCTGCAGGAAAAACCGAATCCATCATTATGTTCTCTGTGTCTTTCAGATGACGCGCCAGACATCAAACAATAGGGAGAAAAAATGTTCTTACAGTGAGGCCGGGATCTCCCTCGGGACCTGGATCTCCCTATAGGGGAGGAAAACGCACAAAATGACTTGTTTGGGATTACTAGCATTTAACTGAGTACACAAGTAAAAATATGTTTGGCCTTTTCTGCCTGGATGCAGCAAGTTTTTGACAGTTTGCTTCATCGGCACTATGGCAGTAAGCAGGCGGGCACATGTATAGAATGTACAGCACTTACATCACGCCCAAACTCTCCTCTTGATCCTCTTGGTCCAGGTTCACCATGAGGCCCTGGCTCACCCTATTGTGATTAACAACATTATTACAAATGAAACAATGCACACACTGCATATTTCTTCAAGCGAAGCCTAATAACAATGAGGTACATACAGCTTCTCCTGGGGTTCCTTTATTTCCAGGCCCGCCTTTTTGACCACAGTCTCCCCTGCTGCCACGAGGTCCACGATTACCCTTCTCTCCTCTCGTACCCTGCAGAAGAACACAGGAACACGTTGTCAGCCAACATGTGTCACCGCAACTAGCACATGTAAGGGCAGTAAAGTGCGTGAGTACATTACCGGTGATCCTCTTGGTCCAGGATAGCTGAAGCCAGGTCTTCCAGTATCCCCCTAAATAAGGACAAAAAAAATGCAGCAGCAGAGGAGAAAACGACACAAGGAAAAAGCAGCCACACTGACCCACAGATGCTCACCTTTGGTCCAGCCTGTCCAGGTTCTCCTCTGGGCCCAGCATCACCAGGGTCACCCCTGGTACCCTACAATACAGTTAAAACAATCTCAAAGAGGCACTTTAATATGAGTATGTAACTTCTGCCACTACAGGTCTCTCAGGCAATACAATGATACTCGCATTAAACGTCATTAAAAGGATACAGATTTATATGGATTGCGTTGGAAACATTCGCGCTAATGCAAGTACACCACACAACAATGTTAGAAATATGTTGAACCTACAATTTTTCCACCCTCTCCTGGGGCGCCTGGTGCTCCTCTGGGACCTGGCAGACCATTGTCTCCCTGTTCAGAGGAGAGAGCGTTGACAGTCAAGCGAGTATGATGTCATATTGTAGAGCATATATAAGAATTGTATAAAGACAATTCAATTCTTCCTACCTTTGTACCTTTGTTTCCAGATTCACCTGGAAGCCCTCTCAAGCCCTCGGGCCCCATTTCACCCTGAAACAACAGTAGGCAAAATAAATGACAGAAACACATCTGAATAGATGAATAGAAATTACGATCATGCAGAAATGTTTCACCGTTTCACTCTTGTGCATTTGTGTTTATGTAACTATACCTTTTCTCCCTTTCCTCCATCTGGCCCTTGAGCACCCTTTGTCCCATAGTCCCCTCGTCTCCCCTAAAACACAACAACAAACATAAGAAAACAATCGGCAACACAAGGACAGAGATAGACAGGGGAAAGCGTCATATGTGGGTTAGGTGTTCTTACAGGCTCTCCTATGGCTCCTGGAAGTCCAGCTGTTCCCTGTGAAATACAACACATTTGTGAGCCACTAAAGTACATACTGTACTGTGTTTGGATGTGTTTCTGCCTGTAGAGATGAACTGAGTCTTACTGGGTTTCCTTTCTGTCCAGGGACGCCAGGTGCTCCAGCACCTCCCCCCTCTCCCTAGAGAGGAAACACCGGTTGTTAGCCTTTTTACCTCCACCATGTTCTGGCCTATTAAAGTGTCTAAACAAAGGGACAGGCTTACTTTTGGCCCAGGCTCTCCAGGTGGGCCAAGGGGACCAGCTCTACCAGGGCGTCCAGGATCTCCCTGAAGACAGAATACGTACAAAATTATATTACAATGATTGTTTCTGCTTTGAGTATAGACGCGACTGCTTACCTTCTCGCCATCAGTTCCAGAGGGACCACGCTCTCCAACATCTCCTGGGTGACCGTCAGGACCCTGTCAAACATTGTACAGACACCATAAATGGATCATAAAGCAAAACAATGTTTGTGCACCAATAACGCTGTACTTTTTTTTTTTTTTTACAAATTCTTACTCTGTCGCCTGGGTCTCCTTTGCAGCCAGGAGCACCAATACGTCCAATTTTGCCCTAAAGTGCAAAAGAGAGGGAAGAAAAGTTTACGCTACAAAAATCTTTACGTGAACAAAAATAAAACCAGAAATCCACTATTTGAGCAATTCAGAATAGCGACCACTATGTACAGCTCTACAAATGTTGCTCGTTTAAAACGCAGATTTGTGCTGCTCTCACCTTCTGACCATCAGTCCCATCACGTCCTGGGATGCCACCCACACCCTAAACAAAAGACAAGGAACAGTTGAAACAAGAGAAATTGCAATCACATTCCAGGATGAGGATTCACTGACAGGTTTAAGAGAAAATTAGAAAGGAAAAGAAAAAAAAAAGTCCCACCTTCTTCCCCTGAGATCCTAGCTCTCCCTGTGGGCAGACAAAAGGTCAAATGTCATTTCATGTACAATGCATTAGTACTTATTAATACTTACTTATTAGTACTCAACAATCAGCGCCTCACCTTCTCGCCTTTGAAACCTCTTTCTCCCTATAATGTAAAAGAAAAAACATTAATAAAGCCACAAACAAAATGAATGTTTCATACTCTGCAGTGAATATCGGGTACGTATGACAGTATGGCATCTTACTTTTGTACCGGGCTGACCGATGGGACCCTCAATACCGGGGTCTCCTGGGCGACCTCTTTCTCCTTTCAGACCTGGATCACCGTTGTCACCTTTAGCTCCCTGCATTCAAAGAGGGCAATGGAGAGACTGTCACTGAGAATGAAAGTGACTGGTGGTGGTTTGTGACATCTATAGTAGTTAATGCTTTTTCCTTGAACATGAATTACAGAGGATGTAACTGTCAAAACAGAAATAAAACAAATGACAAGGCAGATACTGTACAGTATAATAGATACAGTATATTATGCACATGTGCATAGCAGAAGAAATATAGTACACATAAGGGGAGGGGGGGAATCAATATATGAGTATGTGTATTTGATTTATTGGCAGTTCCATTATCAGTATTATCTGAAATACAGATATTTTTCCACTTTAAATTTAAGCATGTTTACTTGAGGTCTCACATTTGTGCTGTGTCCTGTTTTAAGAGGCTGTATTCAAGCATTCTATTTTATTTTTTTTACAGCACAAGCTCAGCGAACACTGAGTAGGCAAATCTAAAACGCTTTGTCTTCTTCTCGGCTAAATTTAGCAATGAATTTAAAAAGCCTTCTGTTTGTTACGTTTTCGCCTCCAATTTAGATAAACGTGTGACTGACGGACTTGCGATGTGAAGTGATTTGAAGAATCGTGCAGAATCACAGTAAATCATAAGTGCAATACAAATCCAATCGTCTAGTACATATGCTTTTACATGATTAGAAAACAAAATACAAGATTATGTGGCCATCAAATACATAGAAGATAGAAGAGTTTTAAGGATTATGGCCAAATGTAAAAAAAAAAGAAAAGGAAAACAGCCTTACTTCTGAGATTAAAGCCACAAGTCTGACTTATTTTTCCTCAGAATTCTGACTTTTTTAACTTTTTAAATTTTGTTTCCAAAAAAATTCATATGTGGCCTTAATCCTCTTCCATAATATTGAAATGAAGGGTATGCATTTGTGTTGTATCTATAAATATGAATTTCCATCTGATGCTATTCTTTCCTCCACCCACTCCCTGTTAACCATCCCCACAACCGCCACCTGAGATTTGAATTACGTGCTAAATTAAGTGGCAACCTCTTGAAACCAACTGTAAACCACACACATACTGAATGAAATAGATCCATGTTTACAATGATAAAACATGTTTACTCTTACATTCAGGTGATTTTTGTGTGTGTAACTCACTTTTTGTCCTCTGTGGCCTTTTGGACCATGAGGCCCTGGTGTCTCCAGACAGGACACTTTGTAGCACTGTGAAATAAGTAATGAGGAGATACATCCGGTGATGATGCGATACAAAACATTTGACATTTTGGATTATTTGGTCTCTGTCTCCTCTTACCTCTACATAAGCCAAATGTTTCTGTGAAGACACAAAAAAAAGACAACATGTGAAAACATGATCATCATATTTCACGTATCCCTGTGTGTCTCTGTACGTGTGGCTGTGTCTTACCATTGTACTAATGATGCGGTCAATAGTGTCAATCTGTATGACAGCTCTTCCCTGGCTCAGATCCACAGCCATGAAGTCACTCCTGTAGACCTGCGCTGGAGAATTGGCAATCTCCCGCAGACCTGTCTCATCAATGTTCTTGGATGCTGCAACCACAAATATGCGGATGCCTTCATCCCGAGCTCTCTCCGCTGCCACCTTGATGCCCCCACATGGGTTTCCTGTCACATGACCATCTGTGATGACCACAGCAAACCGTAGGGCACTGGGGGACGAGGGTGAATGCAGCATTTCCTGGGTCATGTTGGCAAGAGCACAGTCGATGAAGGTGCCTTTACCCAGGTATCGGATTCCTCTAACACCCTGCAAACAGTGGGAAGTTTGACTTGTCATCAAGGCCAAAAAGGCATTTTATGAACTGGGAATGTGCATATTTGTTTAATAGAAAAAGAACACAAAGGGAGGACTAACGCCACTCTCGTATCTGTTTTTTTGCTACTGCAAAAAAGGAACAATGAACTTAGAAAACACAGAGACAGTTGTGTTTAACACACACACCTACCTATTATATTGCACATTCTTATAGCCTCTGTATATACTGTACATTTAAACATAGTAATGGAAAAAAAAGCAGCCTGAAATGCTCTGTGTTCTGGACACCAAACATAAGCATTTTTATTCAGATGCAATAAATAGCCAAACATTCAATCGTGAGTTGTCTGACTGAAATAAGGTTTCCTTTGTGAAGTAATAGTCTGAATTGTGATTTGTCGGCGAGTATTGTTTGATAAAAACACCACTGATAATCCCTGGAATTAGTGATGTCCTAATGTCTGTGAAGGTTCTCAGTCGTCCAGGACTTAGTCGTCTTCAGGAGTTTGGTTACAGGCAACTGGACATGTTTGAAATGAGCTGAAGACATTTCACCTCTCCCTCAATTGGAGGACAAAGTGGTAGAAAATCCAAGAGGCTTCTTCAGTTCTCACTAACTGGTGTATGCAGGTATTTGACAGGCAGTAATGCTCGTCAAGTGAAATGGTCTGTTAATAATATAATCTTTTTAAATTGGTGAAGGTTTTAGGTTTCACCTAACCTGTTATTCTGCGTGTGGGTGCCGTACTGCATTACCTACATTGCTCTATTGGTACCACAGAGTTTTGTCCTTAGGATGAAGTGGATAGGGTCAGGGATGTCATGTTCCCGAAATGAAAGTCTTCACAACACATACATCTGTGTGTGTGTGTGTAATTTAATGTCTTATCATTACTAATATTAAAAATACTGTCAGCAAATATAAAGTATTTTATATATCTCGGCCCATGTTTTCATGATTTACTTCCATATAAAAACATTTGTATTTATAGAATACATACCTTACGAGGGTTTGTTTTGTGGACACCGCCATCTTGGGCTATACTGTTTCTACAGCAGCCTGTTTTTCATTTTGCATTTGCATTTTGAAATGGGAGCTTTAATCCGAGAGGAAAAACCGGTCAGCTTAAAGGGCGGGGTGAGCAGAAGGGTTCCTCCATTTGTTGTACTCTGAATTCTCACCATTAGATGTCACTGTTCTCAGTAGTTCTGGACCTTACAGGCCAAAGTTACCTTTTTAACACTTGGTAAAGAAGCTGCATGCACACATACATTCACGTGACATGCATGCCATGGCATGCGTCACTCACCTTGATGAAATCGGCCTTGGATCCAATGCGACTGAACACTTGTTGTTTCATGGAGAAGTGCAGTCCACCGATGTTCCAGTTGACCCGCACCACATCTTTGAGTTCAGCATCATCCAAACGCTCCACAAACTTTTCAGTGAATTCCTACAGGAACAAAATGCAAAGATGAAAGTGTGCAACAAGGCAAACGCAGCCAATCGTTCAGGCACAGCATCGACAGCATAAAATGGGATGTCTGTGTTGATTTAAATAAAATAAAAAATAAATTGCAGATATACAAGGAACCTTGATGCTCTCCACCAGAGATCCAGGGGGCGACTCCTGCAGGGCGATAGTCTCAGATGTGTCAATGGTGAAGTACACGTCGATGGGACATTCATTCTTCTCTGTAAAGCACACAGACACACAGAATGCATGTAAAGCCTCAACCACTAAAAAAGGCAACAAGATATGCTGTATCATTGAAGCTGTGTTAACACATGGACTCAACTGTTGCACTCGACTGTTGTCGTCTGTCCGTGAGTCAGGGCTCCAAAAAGAAGACAGAGCCCGATGACCTCTAAACCCAGCATCTTCTTCTTCTCCTGTCTGATATATGAGGGAATAGGTCACATGTCTCAGCCAGTAGTCTTTTTGGTCTCTTTTTTCTTTCCAAAGTAATGGAAATAAGAGTGAATAAAAAAGAATGTGGAGGGAAAAGGAATAAAGATGAGCCCAAGCCAAGAGACAACAATAACAGTATGGAGTAGTGTTTCCACATCAATTCACGGACAGTATGACTAATTATCAGCATGATTGATGACCAACAATTGAACTTTTTTCTTTTATAGTATTATATAGCATTCATGTTTCGGTTAGTGCAGGACTGGATCATCAAACTAGCTGGTAGCCTTCCGTCTCTAGGGAGGGAACTCTCCAAACTGTAGCTGCATAACTGGTAAAACCACTGAGACATAGCATATTGTACTTCTTCTTGTGTACACTGTGTCGGCATCCTGGAATGAGTTTTGACAAACGTGTAGAACAATGAATTTATGCTTTCAACCTGATTTCCTGTCAGTGATTTTGGTGATTTTGGGACATTTCTCAGAGGCAGAAAGTGCCATCATTCATTTTTATAACAGTATTATAGTATTATTATTCATATATATGACACTATTACAGTCCCATGAGTGACATAAAAAGGATAGAAAACAACAATATAGAACAATTTCTGTTTTTTTTCTCCCTTCTTTCCCTCCTCTCCTACTCCTTAAAACTTGCATGCTGAGTCAAGAAATCAAAGAGAAAAAGCAAAGAAAGTGGGAAAAAAACTGAACGATGCGACTGAAAACAACTTATCCATTCATCAAGATTGAACATGAACAAATAATGGCTACTGACTGCTGCCAAGAGAACAAAATGGCCACCACAATTATGTAATAGGTTTGAAGCCATCACGAGTCAACGATACTCTGTTAACATAATGAAACATAACATTAAAGCACTTAGGGATTTTTTTCTAGAATATAAAGTGCGTTACAAATAAAATGTATTATTATTATTATTATTATCAATAATAATAATAACATTTATGTCATTATATATTATTATAATGATATAATGACATGCTAACATTATATATTATTCAACCAGGACACAATTTAGCACTGCAGTCACAACCTGTGGATGTTCAACAGATCAGATCCACTTCCTCTATAAAGGCCTAACTCAACTCATCATCATAAAGTACGTCATCCTTTCAAGCCATGGAAAAGTTCGGCATATTTCCTTCATTGAGGAAGCCTCAACAGAGCAGACTGAGCAGAGTGTACAAGGTGATACTCTGCTGACCCCTAGAGGATTTACTCTACGACCTCATTGTACGACCCGGTTTAGATGTTACGGTAGGATTAAAACATGGATGCTTGTCATTTTGGGGGGTTTGACTTGGACCATGTATCACTTTAGTTGCACACATTCACATAAATACAACCAACAACAAACTAATTACAATGGCCAGTGGTGTGGAGCTCGACTGACTGTGAGGGAACTGAAGGACTTTGATGACTGTCCTCACACCAAAATTACACTGTATGACACCATCAGTCACATGTCACTGAACATAACCCAAACGTTCTCTCTGCTGTGGCTCCCTCTAGCGGACAGACACCGGAGGACCGCGGAGGAGTCGCTCTTGCAGATGCCCATTTCTCTGAGACTGAGAGGTATAGTTCACGGCGCATAAAAAGAAGAATTAAATAAATAAATGTTTCATAATAACAGTAATGAAGAAGAAAAAAACATCACTGCACCGGTAAATACCAGGTAAGGTGTGCTGAGGTAAAAGCACCAGTAAAAGTGCGCACACTCTCAGCTTTGCGTCAAAAGCAAGTCGTTGGATGAGAAGTCAAAGGCATCAATACAGAGAATGAGAATAAAATCTGGGTCATGCAAAAAAAAAACGAAGACCGAGAGAGAGAGAGCGAAAGGCGGACGGAGTATGCAGAGAAACAGAGAGGACGATAAACTGAACGCAGCACAAGGCTGTGCGTAAAAGTGCTACAACATACCCAAACTCTTTCCAACTGCTTCAAAACGTCGTGGGTGCCTGATGTTCTGCTGATTATCTCATCTCAGCAGGCTGGAAAACCGATGAAGAAGTGGGACACTGGAAGAGAGAAGGGGGGATAAAGCCGTGGATGCGCTGCGTTCACTTCACGCAGAGGAGCGGATCGTTCGCTCTCCTGTCCCGGTCCAGCCCCAGCAGCTTGCTCTGATCCCTCCTCCTGTGCGCGCACGGCGCACCCCAATGTCCACTACTGGCCGCTTGGAGGCGCCGCAGCTCCGCAGGAACCCGTGTGCGTGCGCGCGCGCGTGTAACGACGGCGTGTGCGCCGCTGTGTTGCAGCCATGCACCCAGTGGCGTCATTAGGCCTATTTTAGGGGGGCTAAAGCCCCCCTAAAATATTCTTAAGCCCCCCTAAATAATTTTATGTTCATTTATAAAAAAAAAGTTGTTTTTTTTTTTTTTTTTTTTTTTTTTTTTTACAAATAAGTGCTGACAAATTCAATATAATGTGGCGAGAATTTGAGTTTAGATAAATAATCATATAACCAGTTATTATTAACTTAAATGTGATCATAAATCTTAGTTTCCCTTATGGAAGCGGTAGAGAGTCAGAGTCAGTGCGTCGTTATCGAGTCCATTCCACTTGTTCATATAGAGCATGCCCAAATCACTGAAATCCAGTCCACGTTTTCCCTGCAACCTAGCTTGCACTCGGTACCTGGGTACCTGCAGTGTGTGTACCGGGAGCGGAGCACACAGAACCGACTAGAGCAGCATTAGGAGAAGAACGTGAACGAGAATGGACATACGACAATTTTTTCAAGAGAGTAAGTATCACTGCTGATAGTAACAATAAGTTAGCTGCAGCCCCCCAGCTAACAGCAGAAAGTCCCACGTAATTGCCAAATGCTCCCTGTTTGACAAATAAAAACCTGGCTTACACACTCTGTAGCCGAGAGCCCCCTGTACAGGAGGCAGCATGAGATGCGTGCTGTATATCTCTGTGCACTTCTTACCTTTATTGTTTGCGGTCAAAAGTTACATTTCAGCTCCAAAAGAACTCTGCTACTTACAGTAGCTAGCTAGTTAGTCCGAAATGCAATGTGAAGGTCCTGGTTGTTTATAGAGTTAGGTGTGCACTCTTCATATTATCTTTGGGGTGACTTCCTTCTGGAGCATCAGCTCCAGCATCAGATGCACACCGTGAAACAGCTCATTCACGTATGATTATGTGGATAATAACAATAATAATGATAATACGGTAGTAATAATAATAATCACTCCACCACCCCTATTGACCTGTAGGAGTCAGGGCAGAGGAGCAGAGAGAGTGAGAGGGGAGAAACCTCTACTGGAAAGGTGAGTCTAAAGGATTTCACAGGATAGAGTCATTTGTGATGCAGACAGTCCTGGAATTTTATGGAACTCAATATGAATATGAAATATGAAACATTTCAGTCCAAGTGCACCATACAAGACTTATTTAACTTGAGCTTTTATTCAGGAGAGTAATGATTGGAAAGTGGAGATAGCCAAGAGAGTGATGTATAAGCCAAATTAGCCTGGCCCAAATATTTTCAAGAGTACCTTAATATAACTGTAATTTATGTAATTAAGTTATATTTTTTTCAGGGCTTAAAATTACAACCATTTTAGTCACATATGTGCCCAAAATATATTCTGTGTGACTTCAAAATATTTGGGAGTAAACAATTATTGTGTTGTGAGTGAAAGTCATGGCATTACCCTCTTTGTTGATCAGTTATTAATTCAAATCATTGTGTTAAATGTATCTTGAAGGGTCAGGCAGAAGGAGATGCGGAGGGAGAAAAAGATCAACAGGCAAGGTCAAGGCAGAGAGAGCAAGGGGATCCAGACATGGATCAAGAGGCATTTGCACAGTAAAGTATCTCTGTTAAATCTGTCCAAAACGTGCCATTTCTCAGTTTTTGTTAGCTGTTTGTGAAATTAAACGTTCGCTCACATTCTGTGCATCTCCTGGGGTCTAAGCCCCCCCTGTCCTTAAAACCTAGTGACGCCCCTGCATGCACCAGTAAAAGACGATGCCAAAGCGGAGCTAGAGTTTTTGAGTTAGCCCCCCCCCCCCCCCCCACGCCCCAGAGACGCCTGAAGCTCCAGCAATAGATTGTAATGTCTGTTTATCATTAGGGAATGTGATAATGTATGGATCACGTGGCTCCTCAGGGGAAACCACAGCAGAGTCACTCTGAGCTTTCATGTTCTTTTTGGAGTTTTGGAGGATAGTGTCCATCATCAGGTGAGTCTGAGTAAAACAGAACAGGATAAAGAGCAGACACACACACACACACACACACAAAAAACCCCTTGCTTGAGTCTGGTGGTCTGGTTGCAATTAGTTTGTCAGTGAGGGTTTACACTCGGTGTAAACACTGACAGTGTGTCCATGAGTCTTCTCTCACCATGTTTACATGCATGTAGGTGCCTCAGCTGCCCCTCTGCCTATTTGTATGTGTTCAGCTCTTCATGGACGCAGTGGGAGGTCTCCCTTTACGAGGATTTTACCATGCCTGTGCACATCTGCCCTTACATTTACACTTCAGGGTGGAAAGTAATGTTTTACTCCGTACTGCTGTTGATGTTTGTGTGACGCTCGCTGCTGCTCCAGGTGCCTGATGTGGCCCACAGAGCAGTCAGTGCATCCACCAGTAACACTGCCACTAATGAATTGTCCAGCCCAGAAACACAGGAGGCAAATGTCAGGAACTGGCTTTTTCGTCCAAGTCCTACATCCGGTACACGATAAGGCTACTTGACGGAAGATGGAGATTATAGGGGTCTTTGAGGGTTAAACCCGTGTGGCAGATGCAGACACGCACGACCAAACCTTTACCAGAGATCACGCAGATGAAAGTTTCCAACAAAAGTGATGGACTCCACAGTCGTTAGAGACACACATTTGCAGGAACGAGCCTCAAAATGCTGCTCCCTCTGCTTTGTGACTTAACTTTGTATCTAAATGTAGTTGGAGATGAAACAGCAGTCAGCTTTGTGCCAAGGGAACCAAGTTGGGGGGGGAGGGGGGGAGAAAGAAAAGAAGAGGAGGCCAGCTGTTGGCCAGAAATATTACTGTGCATCTCTCCTCTCAGTCCTTCCTGGCTCCTGACGGCTTTTTCCTTAAAAAGAGAGGAGTGGAAAAGTGTGTGTGTGTGTGTGATGGGGAGATGTGGAGGTGGAGGGAGCAAGTGGAGGGGTTCTGGTCTCTCTTAAACTGTGACTCATATAGTAAGAATTACCTCCCTCCCAAATAGGAGTAAGACAGTCTCTCTCTCTCCCTTCTGTGTTTCTCACACACACACACACACACACACACACAGACTTTCTCTCACTCTTTAAGGTTTTCCCCTCGCTTCTTTCACATGGACTGAACAGAGGGTTTCACTAGGGAGGGATTTCTACATAATCAGTTCCAGAATCATATCTGGATTCTGCCAACACCGCTGCAACTTTTCCTCGCAGCCTAACCACAGACAATGCACAAAAAAACATTCCGGTCAGTTTCACGAGCAAACACGCACACACACACACACACAAAGAAGCGGTCTGTGCTCTGTGCTCGTCGACTGCAGAAACATGAATGCAAAAACCCAGCATGCCAGTCCAAATGCAAATGGCCACATCCGCTTTTGTCAGACAGCAGATACATGTTCATGCTTCTCTGCAGCATACACAGAGTTACAAAGACGTGTAGTTACAAAGAGTAACAAATGAGCAGGATATTACATTAAAGTTATGATAAGCTACCATTAACTCGCCTTTTCCCAGCTTCTTTTTGGAGTCAATATTTCCCCCCTCCTTTCTGTGCCAGATGTGCTCTGTGTTCAGACAAGGCAGCTGGGACTCATTACCATCATGCATCCTGAGCACACACATAGGGTCGAGCACTCAAATGGTCAATCCCAGTGCGTGAAACTTACAGCCTGAACTAACCAGTGAATTTCTGTGGAAGTGCTGTGCTGAGCATTCAGAGGTCTGAACTCTGAAGCTTCAGAAAACATGAGGAAGGAGGAAGCCGTGTCGCGAGCCAAGATAAATTTCTGAGGAACAGTCTCCACTTAAAACACAGACACAAAGCAGCATGCACACAGATCCCATAGATGTGCAGATACACCCCTGTATATCATCCATGGAAAAATGCATCATCATGCAAGTGGGCACACTTAAACAAACCTCAAAAAGGAAGAAACATATCACGAAGCTGCAGCCAGACAAACGGGCCTGCAAGCACACAGCCGGTGTCAAAACAGTGGCTCGCAATCTGGACAACTGGAAAAAAAAACTGCCATCGGGAAAAAGGTTCAAACTGAGAGAGTTCCTCCAAAATTCAGTTCAATAGAAATTCAGTCAGTGTGAAGTCTTTAATATAAAACATCTGTCTCTCAGATTTAACAATTGCATGTCTGTGAACTGTTTATAATTCTCACACATCCACCAGTGAGGAGAAAAATGCAATTAAAAGATGTTTGTAGTGATAAACGTTTAACCCCAAAGGAGAAATTCTTTCTTTCTTCTCTCTGCTATCTTCAACCGTGAGGTCAAAGATCAGACTCAGGTAAAGGTTGAAAGTTGCTAAAAGGTGCTTTAGCAGGCAGAGACTTGCTTTCACTTGGCACAACCTTCACTTTTCACAGAAAAAAAGTTTCACTTTGAACAGAATTGCGTTTAAAAAGAGGATTTGGTTGCAAATATTGCAGGTAATGTGACTGAAACACATCAAAGCACAACAAAACAAGGGCTGGAAACAATGACGGCAAATGTTTAAAAGAGCAATTATATTGGTGTGTAAACACTAAACCATGTCATAAAGGACAAAGTGTCCAGGTTAAATATGACCTACAGCAGCCTGTGGGACATGAAATGAAAAGGCAGATTGACTCAGATGAACTACTGAAGTAAAGTAAAGAATATTGAGCTCTTTCATGACAATAATGTGTATAAGACTCACCAGTTGCAAATGACAAAGCACCATATGACACCAATGTTTTGCAATAGTGATAAAAAAGGTCCAGCAGTGAATGGAAAAGTTTGAAAATCAGAATTCTGAGAAAAAAAGTCAGAATTCATGCATTTTTCAAAAAAAATTAATATAAAAAAATATTCTTATGTATATATATAGATATATAATTATATATATATAATTATATATATATATATATATATATATATATATATATATATATATATATATATATATACATATATACTTCCTCACATTCAAACCATTGTCAAAAGAGTTTACACAATGTGGATTAAACCCTCTGTTTAACCCCAATCAAAGTGATGTCACCTGGCAACACTTCCACACTGCACACAGGAAGTGATTTTGTTTTATGTCCAGAGAGACAACGGCAACAGCAGCATTAAAGCGAGATGGCTGCACACAGGTTAGAGTTTGACTGAAAACACAGAGATAAAAAGTAAATTCTACTGATAAAAAACCCCCAGCCGTTCAGAAGTGTGACAGAATAAATCTACGTTTCTCCGCTCGTCTCGGCTCTGCTGCTGTATACACACAAATGCTCCCTCAGTCAGGTCTGATAGTATTGCTTGACAGAGATTTGATTTAATGATGGCTTGGAGCAGTGGTCTCAAACTCGAGAAAATCTCAAACAGATTCAGTTTGTATCATAAATACGTTTCTTTCATATCAAAACAAATGCTTTTATTTTGAAATCCCCTAATGCAAACAAATGTTATCTGTAAAGCGCTTTAAAACAATCACAGTGGACCAAAGTGCTGCACAGAATCATAGATTATTGACAGAATAAATAAAGGACATAAAAGCTCATATTATTATACCATTTGAAGCTCATATCGCCCACCCCTACCCAACAGTTGCTTTTTCCGAAAAAAGCTGGGCTTTTACTTTTAACCCTAACCCTTGTAGTCACAACAGATACGTTCACAACCTGCTGTTGTGAATGCATCTCATCCGCCTTCCCCTGGTACATGCAGTCTTTTTTTTTTTTTTACTGTATTGCTTAAAATGGTTTGTAGGTTTGTAAATACACCGTAATTGGATCGCTCTGCATCAATCAAAGTGCCATCTGCATGCTCAGAAGACAACGCCAGAGCTTGTGCTAGCTTGCTAAATCCAATGAGAGACAGTTGCAGCAACACTATGGCAGAAAAGGAGCCAACAACAGGTGTTGATCGCAAACGAAAGACGTTTTTTTTTTTGGAAAAGCTACTGCCAAGAAAAAGGATGATGCAGAGCGATCCAAGACCAGAGTGAACATCGGTGCTGAAAGCCCGGAAAGGGCTGCAAAGTGATGCACTGGTTACCCCGTTTCTACTGGACCTGTAGGTTCACTTCACGTCTGAACTTTTGAGAGTATTTGTTGTTTTTCTGCATCACGTTGTCGTAACATATGCTGTGCGGTGCTCATGAATCCGTGTTCGTTGTGCGTTCCTGTAGCTTGGGAGGGAAGTCTTAGGGAAGGGGCTTGGACTTTTCAACTCAATGTAGCCTGCTCTAACTGTTTTTCCAGGATCTCCAACCCTCCCTTTAAACAGAGTGCAGGTGAGCTGACAGGAGATAAAAAGCAATATAAAGACATTTATAAAATGAATTCCAAGCTTGTCGTTGTACGTGCTGATGCGTCTGAGCGTGGACAAAAGTGAGCGGAGACAGTTTTGTGTAGCAACCTTTATTGAAGGAGCTCTTACAACACTACTGAGGCTGTGTTTCCTCAGGAAAAGTATCTTCTTGGACAACATGGGTAGAGGCTGATACACTGAGACTAATAGCACCACAGATAATAAAAACAACAGTACATTGGCTCTAAGCCACTGATGGCAACAAAATGTAAGGTCTATAATTTACAGTTGTGGGGATCTAAAGTGTGTGTGGGGAGTGTGAGGGGCTCTCAGCGTGAGTCCCATTAGGTTTGTTTTCCAGACGTAAACCATGACAGATGTTTTCCTACCTTACTAATGAATTTTAAAGTTGCATGAGTGTGTGTGTGTGTGTGTGTGTGTGATGGAGGCCTCAGTGCTGAACCTAACAACAGGTTTCTGTCTTTCTGTCATCTGAACCACTGACCCCTGAACAACTGTTTAGAGAACAATCGCCCCAAGGCCACACATAAAAAAAAAAGTTACCTCACCACAAGGCACACTATGCCATGTCATGTATGTCATGGACACACAGATGTGTGGACGCATGCACACACTGAGACAGAATCACACATGTTGAATCCAGCTGTTGTGTCGTCATCATAACCAGGTTGGAATTTTGTTTGAGAATACATCTGAAGTCACATTCTGTTGATTTGGTCGACTATTAAGAGCTTTCAAGTGATGCCAGATGTAGGTTTTCACCAAGTCCCGTGTAGGCTACAACATTTCCAATTAATTACCCAAATAGCTTCAAAAGGATAAAACACAGCAGGTCTGCTATGTTTCCCTCGTGTTTTAATGATAAACAAGTTACTCACACATCTGGCACCACTTGAAAGACTGGTCAGAAGATAAAAAAACAACAACCAACAACTCCACATTTGATCCTAAACACAAATCTTTCAAATGGCAGGAGCTTGAGTCGTGGAGAGACAAGAGCTTGGCCTCAAAAATCAATTTTTATCTCCCATCAGATAAAGCTGAAGATGATACAGGGATGAAGAATACCTGAGTAGAGATCAGCCCACTAAGGAAAGCATAAAAAATCATTTTAGATACAGCCTCTCCAGGACTGAAGCAATCCATTTATTTTTTTAAATGGGACATTTTGACCCTGGTCTTTGCCTCCCAGCAATTCCTTCCAGTCGTTTATTTTTGAAACAACCTCTAATACTCTGAAATGGTGCCATGAACTGGGTTATGGGTGAGTGAATCAAGACAGAAGATGGAATTTGTGCGCAGCCTGGTTTGGTCTTTATTGGAGGCTCGGCTCAGGATGAAAAAGTCCCATGGACATTTCATGAAGACATTTCCATTTGTCCGCCACACAATCATTTGTCGTTTTGTGACATTTCTTTAAAGTACTCGAACACAGTGTATGGTAAATGAGTGAGACGGAGTAATCATAATGGGACTAAAAATCTAAATTAAGTTGGTCCTGTTTTGTGGGGCCCAGCATTTAGCGCATGGACACTCTGCGGGAGACGGTCTGGGAGAAGACCCCGCGGAGCAGAGACGGGTAATCGGAAACACGGATGAGGTGGCGCTGGGCGTAGCTGATGTCATCCGGCCGTCCCCTGCTCACCAGTGTGCGCAGGTTGGCCTCATTGACCTGGCTGCCAACGGCAATGACAAAGAGCTCCACTCCACCCTCGGAAACCTCGCGGACACGCTTCTCCAGCACAGGCTCAGTGACGGCCTGAGACCTGCCGTCAGAGAAGAGCACCAGCTTCTTGATGCCTCCTGACGCATCGCCTCGGCCACGTAAATTTCTAACTGCGAATTCCATGGCCTCTAACACGTTGGTGCCATCGTTTTGGAAGGCTGCCTCCTCAATCCGACTGGACAGCAGAGTAAAATTGTTGGTCAGCGCCTGCTCCATGCGGGCACTTCGGCTGTACTGGGCCAGACCCACTTTGACATTTGCACCCGCGCTCCTCTTAGCAGTCAGGAAGCGGTCGGCTAAGCGGCGGATGAAGGTCTTGCTTGTCTCGAAGTTCTTCTGGCCCACACTGGCTGAACTGTCCATCATCACCAAAATGTCAGCACTTTCACCGAAACTAACTGCAATACACAAACACAGGCACATCAGGAGTAGAGTAGGTAAACGGCTGTTTGTGGCGGTTCTGTAAATGTCAACGAGAGAGCAAGAACGGTGCAACACAGCCTCGGATAGCATTTGATAATTAAATGTTTCACTTGTAAAAAAAGAAAAAAAAAAAAAGAAAAGGAGACTTACTGGGACATTTGTAGTCTGGGCATCTCTTATCTGGACGAGAGAAGAAGAGTTAGGTAAGTGTGTTTATTTAACATTGTTATAATACACTCGGCTTTATATTTTTGCTTCGAGTCTGCCATTAAAAGCCTGCGGGGGCAGTGTTGTGACTTGTTGGTCAGGCCTAGGTTCAACGACGACACCCGTTTTTTTGCCAAGACAATTGGATGACCAGAGGGTGCATTCACACCAGCTCATTTGGGGAGGTGTGAACGTGAAACTGAACTCTGATGCGCCTCAAAGAAGCAAACTCTGGTCCGCCTAAAAAACGTCGGCCTCGGTCCGCTTCAAGTGAAGCAAATGCAGGAAGCAGACGCAGGGCATTGTGGGTACAACGCAGGGCATTGTTTCCCTGCATTAACCAATAGATGAGTGAGTTTTCTTGTCCATTGTTTGTCTTCTCCTTCAGTAATTCTCGATGCAGCGCCCCCTCAGGCGAGGAGGGGAATACGTTATTCAAAAGGTTTGGTTTGTTTCACGAAAGTGCAGCGTGAAAGCAATTCAACCAAGTTCACAATCGTACCGAGTCATACGAACTATTAGGTGTGAAAAGGACCTAAATATAATTGTGCATCACAGAGTCAACTCCATCTTACGTACATACAAGATGCTGACTTCAACTGTGGATTGAAATGAATGTTTTGATATTGCATGTGATGCCAAGGCAACAAACCTCATGTCGTAATCAAACACATGCATTTACCTTGACAGATTCTGGATGTTAGGTTCTGCAGGAAAGTGTCCTCTAGCAGCTCAGCAAAGTTGTCCAGGACAAAGGAAAAGCCTGGTTTTGGGTCACTCTTACAAACCACATTTTCAAGCTGCTCCTGGTTGGGCTGTCGACCCGAGTAATCCTTCACTCCTAATCCACCCACCTGCAGATGACACAAGATAGCAGTTTAGGGTTAATTAGAGGCTGAGTGGTGCAGCAGGGACAGTGAAAGTGTCTTTCCAGGTACTCACCCGGACGTTTTTACCACAGAGGACGTCGAGGGGAACCCTGTCCCTGACAATATCAGAGCGGCCGTCGGTGAGAACGAGAACGACTCTGTTCTCTTGTTTCATCAGTTTGATTGTGTTGTTCAGGGCAAAATCAAGGGCCTCGCCTGTGTATGTGGCCTCTGCAATCCAGCGCAAGTCCCTCACTGCCCTGGACGCAAGACACAAAGACGAAGGAAGATTAAAAAGTCAGTGGCTTTTTAGGGAAAGCGGTGCCAAGAATGGAAAAAACATCAATTTCTGTTGCCTGTTGAATCACAACATCACAGGAGAGTCTTGAAGGATCATGTTGCTTAGATTTTAGACTGTTGGGTTCTGAAGATTTTCCTTACTATGCCAAATGTAACATGTAAGCAATGTTTCAGGTTTAGAATTTGCATTGTTATGGTACATTGTTATTGCTTCAATCATGTAGTCCCTATGGATCAGGCCAGGACATTTAAATAAATAAAATAAACTGTTGAGTCTGGTTTTATCTAATTTCTCTCACCTGACGACAGCTACAGCCAGGAAAGCTCACTAACTTACATGTTTGACCTCGTTGGTTGAAGCAATACATACATGTACTTTAACATTTTAAAACCACTCTCTGTAAACAGAGAATTTAAGATTTAAGCTCCAGTGTCCCTGGTGCATCGGGGAACTACGGTGGACCTTTAATTTACTTGTGCATGATTGAAATAAGAGAAACAGTTTTACTTTAAAGCTATTTTGTGCTAACTGTCCAGCTCTAGACTGATCGTACAGATGTGTTTGATGATGACATTTAAATATTTCCCTGACAGCAGCTTTAAGACAACTTAAAAAAAACTGCAGCTGCCCTGCTTGCCCCTGATGAGGACTCTGAGCTCCTTGTGGTGCTGAAACTACTTGCTGATTTATGTTTGGTGAGTCATGTGTGTGCGCTGGACTGTGGCAGATGCAAAATGTAAGTGAAACATTAAAGTCGAAACCTCAGCAACAGCGGTGACTCATGATGAAAAACCATTACGCTACACATGGCCACAGAAGAGGCATTAAGGCATGCATGGGAACTCACTGTTTAAATTCAGTGAGGCTGACGGCGTTGCTGCCCAGTTGGACGACTTCCTGGGCTCGTGCTCCACTGTACTGGACGACACTCACTCTGGACTCATTACCTGAAAACTGGAAAGAAAAACATTGCATGGTGACCGTTTGTTTTGCGCTTTCCTCTGTCAACAGTTCTGCACCCCGCCCATCCTGACTAATTATATCCCCACTGGGAGAGGAGAGTCATTGGAGAGACATAAAGGCACGTTCCAAACCAAGAGACAATCTTTCATTCACACTTTCTATTTTGAGGTTTGTTCTCGGGACAAGCAGTATCGTGACATCTAAAGAAACAACAACACAACATTCGCAGCATTGTTGGAATCATTTTTGAAAAACACGAGTCCTGGTACAGAGGTGGAGGCGTTTAAAAAAACAAAACAAAAACACAATGATTTCAGAGAGGAACCTACCTTGACTTGTTGGTCTTTGATCAGTCTATCTATGACTGTGATGATGAAGTCTTTGGCAAGAGCAAAGTTTGAAGCTCCGATACTCTCCGAGCTGTCAACGATGAAGGCCAGGTCCAGAGGTGCACACTTACACTCTGAAAACAGAGAGAGGGGAAAAATTCAAAACCGCAAAGGATCGCACACGTCATGACGTCAATGTCAATAACCGATTGTGCACAAACGTACCACAGCAGGCTGCCAGGTGATTCGAAAAAAGGTGGAGACACAAGAAACACAAACACAGAGTTAATCAACTGTGCAGAAAAAAAAAGACGACATTAAATAACCCGTGTGACCTTCACATTCTTCAGGATTCAATGACATGTTTGCCTAATCAGGCTCTAAACGTAGAGTTCACATGTCTTCATTTCTCCGTATGTGTGTGTGTGTGTGTTTAGAGCGTATAAACTTACAGCAGAGCTTCATGATGATATCCAGAATTTCACATTCCTGCCGGAGAGAGGTGGAGTACATTGGAGTATTGCAATACGCTGTTAAATCATATTATGTAACCTTTTAAACACAGAACATCGCCAGACTGTTTGAAGTTGCTCCAAATGCAAAAAGAAAACATAACCGTAGAGATATTTTACTTGAAAGACTGGCCAGTGAATGGCCACAGATTTTGTGTACAGGAAATTGGATGTGTGGCTTTTCAACTGAACATACAGTATCACTTTCAGGCTCAAAACAAGCGAAATCTGAAGGGGGAAATTAAGCTTAGCTGCTAAATTTGGTTACTGCTCCGTGGCTCAAATGAGAGCAGAGGTTCAGATTAAATGGGCTAATTCATTTTTTCATACTCACATCAGTTCCTTGTGGTCCAGGAGGCCCAGGAGGTCCCTGAATGGAAAGAGAGTAGAAGACTAAATGATTCACCCACTGATAGATGTGGATATCTATCTTATTTTTTATTTATTTATTATTTTTAAATGGCTGGATAAAAGTTTATCTGGTCAGACTTCAAGATGAAAAACTCCTGGAGGAGTATTTTTTTTTTGTAGCTGGGAAAAAAAATTGTGACTCTTTGGAAAACCAGAATCCCTCAGTCACAGAACCCACATCCACACCCACACACTTTGTGAGCACAACTATCTTCCTGCAACAACATATGAATCTTCCAAAAGTTCATTGCCGCAGCATTTTGTTTTTTTGCTTGGCTGCAGAAAACCATCTGTTTTGGTTTAACAGACACTAAACTTGGTTTAACAGCATTCTTTTCTTTGACAAAGCGTAGCTTGCAAAAGAAGATAAAGAAAAAAAGGAGAGAGGGAGAGACAGAGACAGAGAGAGAGATTAACTGGAGAGGAGACATTTTTACTGAGAATCTGATGCAAGTGTTCACAAAGAAATATGCAGCACAGACACAAGGCAGAGGAGGAATGAAAGGTAGAAGGAGGGGGAGACGGGAGAAGAAAGAGAGTTTGAGCACAGACAGTTTGTCCCAGAGAACATGTTTTAATACACAGTGATATATTTAGATCCTGTGTTGGTTGATTTTTTGTTTTTGTTTCACACAATCCACAAAAAACCACAAGCTTTACTTGAGATTTAGTGGGAAGAGGGAATTATGCTATTTTTCCTACTTACAGATGAGTCAAACTATGGGATCATCTTTTACTTCTTAGCTTGTGGTTAGGTGTGATGAAGACTTAAAACTGCAGTGCATAACTTTTTTTACTTGTACGTTGTGCTGGTAAAGTGAGACGGCGGCAAACAGTTTAGCGTTTGAGTGAAAACACAGGTCAGGTCTGATAGTATTGTTTGACAGAAGGGGTTTTTGGATTGGAGGACACGGCATACAAATAATGTTACACTCGTTTACATGCACGGTTTAATCGAGCTAAGGCCATAGTCCGACTAAGACAGGCCGTCGGACAACTTGAAGGAGGACAAAATGGATTTATTGGCCGTGTGCGCCTGACTCCGCCTCCGTAGGGGGCGCTGCATCTCTCTATAAGCTAGAGCTGCTGTCGCCGTATGATTTCCGGCAACAGTTCTGCAGTTTATATGTCGTATCCTACTTCCGGGTCAAAGACTGGAAACTTTGGTGCATGTGCAGAACGCCAAGTCCAACTCCAGTCTGACTATGAATCGCATTATCAGGTATGTTAGTCCGGCTAAGACTAGCTTGATTTTAGTCGGACAAAAGTGTTTTCATGACATTAAAAAAAAAAAGTCTGACTAAAATGGGACTTTTAACATGCACGAGTGTTTCTTCTCAGTAAGACGAACAAGGCAGAATAATAACATCAACAACAAAAATGACATTAAGTTACGCACTGCAGCTTTTAATCAGGTTAAGCTCATTTACTGGAAGTGTTTGGGATCTACAGCAACGTCCACGTCACAGGAGTAGAAACACAGGGAGTAAAAATAACAGGTTCAAAGCAAACATTTGATTGTACTAAAAATAAATGTCTGTAGAGCAAATACCTTTTAAAGCTGAACCTGTATCTATTGTGATCTAATCCATTTAAAAACACATCAGTGAATCACAACACTGTCATAATTGCTTCAACTAATGATTATTCTCTTAACTAATCGAGCAATCGCTTGAGCCGTAAGATTGTCGGGAAATGTTTTGTGTGTTTGTCAAACCTGTTAATGACGACGTTCTCAAATGTCTCCAAACCAAAATGATTCAGTTTGAATGATTTCTTTGTTTATATGAAGCAAAGAAACCAGAAAATATTCACATTTGAGAAGATGAAAAATCAGAAAACTGGTTTTTAATTCTTCAAAAAATAGTTGATTGTCCAAAATAGTTGACGATGAATTTAGTCCTTTTTCAGCCCTAAATACTATAAATACTCAGCCTGTAAATACTCATGACTTCAGGAAGGGTCTTAGCTTTACATACAGTAGGTGAACAGCAGCACCTTTAGTGTCCTGACTTGCTTGTATCTGGAGATAAAGTCTACAACACACACACACACACACACACAGCTCCATGGTATTCTTACCGCTTTGCCCTCAGGTCCTCTGTGACCTTTGGCTCCTTTAGATCCTGGAGGTCCTGGCTGGTTGTTCTGTTAAAAGTAGAAAATGACATGGAGATTAAGAGCGAGGCCCACATCTGGGAACAAATCTTTGTGTCATTCGTGCAACAGAAATCTAAAAATCCATGTCGCGTGTGAAAATAAAACATGTATTATTTCCCTTGGATTTTGCTCCAACAAGGAACAATAATAATGATAATAACATGAGAAAGTATCATTTTAGAGGTGCGGTAAACAGGAATGGAATAAAACGCCGTCAGTATCGTATTCCAGCACAGATTATAACAGTAACTATCACAGAACATACAGTTCTTTACAAAATACTTTATAAATACAAATACTAGAAAGATGCAAATGAGCAACACGCCATAACTACTTATGTAACTATGTGATTAACTTTTTTGTTTTGATCATTGCTGTTACTGCTGTATCCTAAGATAAAATACTGTGTGTTACTGTGTGACTTTTCCTGACCATTAAAACTTTTACTTTGAACTGTTTAAACCTAATCTAAATACAACCATTTAAGAAGAGGCATCACAAAACTGCAAACACTAAAGGTCATCAAGTTGAGACCTTTAAAGCCCATTTGATACGTTGAGACCAGATCTGACCACATCAGTGCAGCTGCAGGGAGGGAGAACAGCTGAAGCCCCTGCAGCTGCCTCACTCTGATACTCATCACTGAGATTAGCGCTCAGATTGCAGGAGAATGGTGAATAAAGAGCTCAACACTGTGAAACAATTTATGGGAAAATGATGTCATCTTTAAGGTCCTTGTTACCAGAGACACTGTTTCTCACTGGTTTTAGGTCGACTGCCAGCAGGATTTAGACACGTTTGAAAGGAAATGATCAATGCTTAGTTATTTTATGCTTCATTAATGACTTTCAAAGTGCCTTGCAAATGCATGCAGATTCAAGGACAGTGACTCTTTTAAAGTAGTTTTACTTGTCCAGTCCAACATCAGCCTGTTCGTGTTTTGAACTGCACATTAAAAACCTAAATGGAAACAGAAAGAAAAGATTTTTGCACTTGAGAACTTAATGTATTGATAAAATGAAAGTACATTGGAAACAGATTCAGCAATTTCTGCATTTCACTGCACTGGAAACATTTTAATAAAACGTGTGGACTAATGAGGAAACCACAATGTTCCTCAACTTCTCAAAAGAAGCAAATGCAGTATAATAGACAGAAGCAGGACAATACCCCAACTTAATGGAAGTGCAGAAAATGTCTTTTAACAGCAGTTTCCTGAGGTGCAAGCTCAGCGATATGGTTCTCTGATTGGTGCACAGACCTTTTTTTTTCTTTTTTTTTTTTACCATCCAACCATCTGATACTTTTTTTAATCAAGATCCAGTGTCTTCAAATGCTAAATATAATAATAGAAGGTACTCAGAGAACTCATAGCTCTTCCATACACTAACATCTACCTCTCTTAACACTCTCTTCATATGCTTGATTTTTGTCGACGACCTCCACATTATTTATTGAAAAAAATAATGAAAAATGTTTATTAAAAACCTGTTTGTAAAAAAAAAAGTCATAATCTTTTCAGATGTTTTGGCACAATCCATCTTATAGACTGACGGACAGACAGACTGACTCAGAGAAAGACAGACAATGACACAGAGAACATGACCTATTATTAGCCAACCTCTGACCCTAAACTCTGTGCTCTGAATTCATGGTTTTGGAGACACATAAATGCTAATACACAGCCTTTCACGACGGACAGAAAATGAGACGCAGTGAGGACAAAAGGACGCTTTAAAATCGCTTCTGGCCTTGGAAGCCAAAGTAACACATCAGTTCTTCTGCTGCACAACCATCTGTCTACAGTATAGAAAAACAGCTAGAGAGCATGAAAGAGTGAGACACATACACACACACAGCCTTAAATAAGAGCACACAGGTGGCGTATGCATACACGGCTGTTTCCAATTTCTGCACATTCTCAACTTCAAATGTATCATCCACACACACACATATAAACACACATGTTTGCACCTTATTCATAGAGAGGACCCTCATGGACATAATGCATTCACAGGCCCCTAACCTTAACCATCCCAACCAAGTGCCTAACCCCAACCTAAACCTAAACCCAATTCTAACCCTAAAACTAGGTGTTAACCCCCAAAAATGTCCTCACTTTGCAAAAATGTCCTCACTCCATATAGTTTATAGGATTTTTGGTCCTCACAAAGCCACAAATACAAAAAACACACACACTGGTTTCCTTGACTTACATTTCATAAGCATAATTACAACTGGCCTAATCCTAACCCTGACCCTAACCTTAACCATAACCTCAGCCTAACCTTACAACGTCTTTAAC
Organism: Solea solea; assembly: GCF_958295425.1. Taxonomy (NCBI): domain Eukaryota; kingdom Metazoa; phylum Chordata; class Actinopteri; order Pleuronectiformes; family Soleidae; genus Solea; species Solea solea. Next base: position 6,037,035 of record NC_081134.1, on the reverse strand, counting down.
AAGTCCCCATAATGTGACTGTGTGCACAGATTTAGGTCCCCACAACATAAGGAATACCAGACCCAGACACACACACACACAGAATTCTTGCAAGCAATGACCCTGATAAACTACATCATTACCGTAATTTATGCTATTCATCAAACCCTGTCTACTTAATGTAATAAATGAATGCCTATATGTAGACTTTCTTACCAAAGCATGTTAGCTCACAGATCAAAAACCTCTATCTTCTCTGACCCCTTAGTGTGTGTCCTGTCCTGTTCTGTCCTGTCCTTTTCTGTCCTGTCCTGTCCTTATTACTTCAAAACAATCAGGCCAGTGTCCATAGCTTCTCCCAAAATGTAACCTGATTGAAGTCTAACTGATTCCACTGCTCTATCCAACACCCTGAGCGACAGAGAAAGAAACAAGGGACTCTTTAGAAGAAACAAAGAGACCAATGAGTGCCTCTGGGGACACGTGGAACGTCATGGATTAACTTTTCCATAGAGGTGCATTAAACGCAGCGCTGTGTATTTATGCAAAGGGTTTGGTCGTGGACTGAGCAGCAGAGGAAAAGGAATTATGTTTTTAGTTTAAGGGAGTACTTTTATAGATATTTTGAGCTATTTCCTTATTTTTTTTTTAAGTTTTATACCAGTACAGACATTTTGAATGGAAGTCTATGGGAAAATAAGTTTACTTTGCACCTAAACAATTTCAATCAATTGAATTATGTTCCCATTTAGATGAAAATAGAAAATAAAGTATGGCACATATGATGAGTGTGACAGACTGAGTTGATATTGTCCAACAGGAGACTGGTTGCAGGTGACATCTCTGGAAAACTGGAGGCTTAAACGTCGACATGAGCATGGCCAAATCATGAATCTAGTTAGCTTAGCATATCACAAAACCATGGGAACAGGGAGATACAGCTCACATAACTGCTGCTTGTCATTTATACATATTAATTACAGTGAGCTTTGAACGCAGGATATTTTGGGTGCTGTGATTCGGTTTAGTCAATAATTACATAAAAATGTTTCAGCATAATGTAAATCAGATGATCTTACCAAATCTAGAACTAGAACAAAATGCCTGAGTCTTATTTGGCTCTGTTGGAGAAATCTGGCCCCAGAGAGGAGACTTTCACCAATCACAGGGCTCCTGTTGGCCCCTCCCCGTTCTATATATTTTCACTTTAATGCCTATAAGAACATGGTCCTTCGTGGGAGAGCAGCAGCAGTAACATCTGCTTACGCAACCTAAAAAAAAAGCAATGAAATGGCATGTGATGCTGATCATTAAAAACGTGGCACAACAAAAGCCATAATCTGAAAACGTTCTTTCACAATCTTTGTGCTATGCTAAGGTAACTGGCTGCTGCTGTTAGTCTCATCTCATCTATCATACACCGACAAAGTTGAACTATCCCCCGAGCCATTCTTTAGTTCATCCCTCTCACATTACATTTCACTGTTAGTACTGTACATGTCTATAAAAGTAAACCATATGGTTGATCTTCTGCCAAACTTTACTGACTGACTGACTCATGCTGTTATTTATATTTCACTCAAAGACCCAGTCAGGGTTTGGAGACAAGTGGCTCTTACAAGTTTGAACTCAAGACGATTTTTGTGTTGTTTTTTTAAAGTGACTTAACACGCTCGGAGCTGGCGTTGTGGCGACACGGCTGTAGAATCAGCTTTGGTTTCATGTTTCAACCAAGAAATGTGTGTAATTTCAACTTAAACACGACCAAGTTGAACCGGGGGTTAAAGCATTACAACTGGCACAGATGATCTCACACACACACACACAGTTGCCACAAACACACACATCGAAAGAGTAATGCAGTCCCTTCATCGTCTGCACTCATTTCCTGGTATCCTTGACAACGACATATACACAGCTGCATTAGATCACATCCTCCTTCCCCAGCGACACACACACACACACACATGCACGCACGCACGCACGCACAAAAAGTGTTCAGATCAAGCATTTCCAGCTGCAGAACAGAGGGAGTATGAGAGCACAAGAAAAAAAAAAAAAGAGCACGAAAAGAATGAAAAGGGCTACAGAGACAAAACAAAAAGAAAGACAAAAACATGGAATAAACAAATGATTAGATATATTACTATAAGTGCTAAAAGCCACAAAAAAAGAAAGAAATATGATAAATAAGTGCCAATAAAACCAGACATGTGATTCACATCCTGTCAGCACTCGCTGCCAAGAAGGGATTGGGGAAAGATAAAATGAGATCAAGAGCGTGGAGCAACTGCAAAATTGGAGGCAGACTCACATCGGGGCCTGGATCTCCAGGCTCGCCGTCATCTCCTTTAGGCCCAGGGGTTCCCTTGCCACCCTTGAATTTACAAAAACAAATTGTTAGATGGGACATTTGATTATAATTAATTTCAAACAACAATAGACAAATTCTGAATCTGTGTCAACACTGACGTAACATTGCTATTTCAGCTCATGTACAGTACGTGATTTCTAATTTATGTTTGATTCACAAGGTAAGATAAATATGTAGAGATGACCTACCGGCTCACCGGCATCTCCACGGGACCCAGGATAACCCTGATAGAGACAAAGATAATCAAAATCAAACAATATAAATATAGAGAGAAATCACATGCATATAATTATTCACTAATTACCACTCACCTGGAAACCAGGACAACCTGCGGTACCATTTCCCGGGACACCGTCCGCTCCCTTCAATGAAGAAAAAGAGACACTTACTGGTCCATCCACTCACACACATTCATAAACGTCATGACATGGTCTAAGATGGATGGCAAACATCTGTCTCTCTGTCTCTGTCTCTCTCTCGTTCCCCATCTTTCCCCCTCACACACCCTCTCTCCCAGTGTGCCTCTGTCTCCTGGAGCTCCTTTGATTCCTCTTGGTCCTTTAGGTCCCTGAAAGACAAAGGAAAAAAATTAGAAACTTATGAAATGTTACATGACATACTGTTTGCTGTCAAGGCACTCTGTGTGTGTGTGTGAGAAAGAGTGAGTGTGCATGTCTTTGTGTGTGTTTCAGACTGACTTGACTGCTTATGCAACAATCAGTTAGCAGTCCCAGCTAAGCTACTTACTTAGTGATGGCCAGTGTCATGTTTAAGATCTAGATGAAATGATTGTTCATCATTTTACTATGAATGGCCTTAGGTTAAGGTTAGGCTTAGGCATACACAAAGAATAACACTTTGTTTAAGGCCAGAGGCGAACATGCAGGCCTCAATTTCATGTTGCCTACCACTTAATATCAATTTTTAATATAACACTTTTATTTTGAAATTATGTGAAATATCATCGTGTGTGTCATTGGACTCACTTCTCCTCCAGGAGGTCCTTCATCTCCTCTGTAGCCAGGAGGCCCTGACTTGCCAAGCTCACCCTGCAAAACAGCAATATTGTCAGATATTTTACATTTCCTCCATTGACTGCGTTCACCTCAGTCAACATTGTGAAGGCTAATGCTAACGCTCGAATAAGTGTATAACGGTCTTAAAACTAAAATTGTTTGGTTTACGTGAAAAGTTCCCTGTCACACTAGATGTCACTAATTCTTACACAAAACGTAAGTAAACTCATGGCGATGGTTGTGGTCTGAGGCACCGGTAACCACAACTGATGTTAATAATGAAGTACAGAGAATATAGCTCCATCACTGCTGCCAGGTGAGAGGTTTTCATCTGCTGTTATTTTGCTTTCAAAGGGGAAAATGTGCCAATTGATGTCATTTCAAGATCTGCAAATATGGCAAACTTAAAGGTCCCATGTGTACATTTTTGAATACATAATTCAAAAGTATGCTTTTTAAATACAGAATGTTTGGTTTTCATAGCTTTTGATTTAGCCTTTCATTGTGTACTTTAGGCAAAGGCCTTTCTTTACAGAATCAAAGAGTGTTTACATCCTATCTTGTATGCAAAGGCCACCATGGATGAGTTCAAGTCCTTCATTTGTTGTATTCCGCAGTCTCACCATTAGATGTCACTAATTCTTACACACTGGACATCTAAGCTACGCTACACCTAATCTATTTGATACTGCTTGATCAGTCTGTGAAAGGATGTTTAGATATATAAACCAATGTTCCATGAGTGTCCATGTATAGTATAGTAGCATCCTCTCAGGACTCAAACTGTGTGTCAGGTCAGACAACAGCTGGGCACAGCTGCTACTTCTGCTGCCACAGAACAGAACTCTTAAATGTACTGATGGCTGTGGTCAGAGGAAATTTACATAGTTCGCTTTTGTTTGAGTTTTGATCTTCTTCCATTTCCTGTCTCTGAGCACAACCACACTAAACCCTGGCTGGATGTACAGACCTGCCTCTGGGTGAGACAGGAAAAAAAAGTATGCCCCATTGGCTCCATGAATTAAATGAATGTTTGCACGAGTACACTTATAAATTACAATTAAGCACTTCTCATATGTAATACCGTAAAATACTCCTTGACAGATTTTAATGGGTGCAAAGCACTTAACTGCATGTGGAGATACAGTTTTTCCTCAGCGTGTGAGGTTCGTACGAATTAACAAGTCAGTTATTCCATGTTTTCTCTACTTCGGTTGCTCGCTGGTCATTCTGCTCTGATGAAAAACGGAGGCTTAGACGGACTGAACAAAAGAGCTATTGAAGGGTCTGACATCATGGAAGCCCCCACAACTAAGGCTTGTAACGTATTATTATTATTACAGTGCCTGGTGCCTTATTAAGACAGCCAAACTGAGGCTTTGGCTCGAGCGGACGGAGAGAAGAACTGAGTCAGAGGGGAAAGAGTGAGTGTCGATGTTCCCAGTAAGAGTGAGAGGACTGAGAATGAGTGAGGGGAGCAGGAGTGGGCAGCAGTCTGGGGCACCAGCCAGGTTTGTCTCGGCTCGATGTGCTACACCTCAACATGAAGTTATAGATACGAGTCCTCACACATGAAAAACTGGGAAAATGAAACCACCAGTTAGAAAAGAGCCAACAAACAGAGCATGTAAGCTTCCGCTTGTGCCAGTTTCATTTTCAGGATTTACGTGTGCCTAATAAAGTGTGCGGTGTGGTCTTCTGCTGCTTCAAGGTCTGTCATGTGTGTTCATGGATGGTTCTTCACATACCTCGGTTACTGTTAACACTAGAGATGGATGTGTGTGAAAATCCCAGTAGATCAGCAGTTTCTGGAAAAAGCTAACCCGGCCCACCTGGCACCAACAACCATGCCATGTTCAAGTCTTAAAATGACCATGATGTGTCATCAGAGATTGAGGAAACGCTTGGTTGCCGTTAAAATCAAGGGGCTGCAGTGGAGATGTAATAAAATATAAAATATAGGCATGTTCTAGTAGACAGGAAGCTGGAGACGGATACTTTTCTACCAACCAGCGAAGCAACTGCAGTGAATGTTAATGCTCCCTCTCTTTATGTGAATAATATTTTTTACCGCCCATTATTGTCTCCTTGTCCTCTACTCTCATCATGTGGTAATCCAATGCTGCTGTTACACCGTCACTTTCAATTCCTGCTTGTTCCTGACATGTGAACATTTAATGCTTCAGTGTTTATGAAAATAAAACAGAGAGTGGGTCAATTATGTACAGTGTGTGTGTGTGTGTAACACCGGGTGTAAGTGGAGCTTCTTATTTCCGTGCTTTGGAAACTATGGCAACTGCGCTCTTCAATGTTTTCAACAGGGCTTGCAATAAGTTTTAAATGCTAAAGTTTGCTGTTGTTCATATTTTACATATATACCCTGTAAATCACTATTCTTTCCCATTCTGTTGCTTTGGTTTTATCAGGTCGATTTTATTGGGTCTACATGCCTAGATGCAGTGAGATGCAGCCATGTGATTGGCTGATTAGATTTTGGCGTTTCTGAGAACAGTTGAACCTGTGAGTGTATTTGAAAGTGTGTGCGTCTTACTGGTTCTCCATTGGGACCAGTTGAGCCCTCCCTCCCCTGCTCTCCACGGGGACCTGGATCGCCCTGGGAAGAAGAAGAAGAAGAAGAAGAACAAATGTTACAGATGACCTAGAGGCTTTCAAGAGAGGAACAACAAAAAAGGAACGTCAGAAACCTAGAGAAGTGCATGGGAAATCACACAACGAGAACAAATCCCATAAATTTCAAGACTAACGCCAGACACTTCATCCTTTCTCATCATCTTCAGCACTTACAGCTTCTCCTCTTGGACCCCTGTTTCCACGGGAACCTTGCTCTCCCCTCTCTCCAGCTAGTCCCTACAAGAGATTTGAAAGATATTAGTGCATATACTTTGCCAGTTAACGCACAGCAACACACTCGGTGATTAATCCTGTTCACATACCTTTTCACCACGAGTTCCATCTGGTCCAGGTGCGCCCTGAAACACACAGCAGCATATTAGGTGAGACATTAAAGATCTCAAAGTTAACTTTTTTTTTTTTTTTTCTATTAGTATGTAGTATAAAAACTAAACTGAACTAAACTAAACATTTTCTTGCAGTATCAATGCTTACATCATCGCCGCGCTCTCCTTTGTCCCCATTAGCTCCAGGTGAGCCGCGATCCCCCTGTCACAGCACAAATATCAACATATTTATCACATATTTTGCTTCTGTCATCATCATCATCATCATCATCATCATCATCATCATCATCATCTATTTACCCTTGGACCCAGAGATCCATAGTTCCCAGGCCTTCCTTTTTCTCCATCTCTTCCTTCATCTCCCTGGAAAAAGCACATATTGTCTTGTCACAGCCCCCCTGAACATACACTTAACAATCTCTGACAGCAAAAGTGTTTTTTTTTTCAAATCTTACTTTGCCTCCTTTCTGACCATATGGACCAGGATCTCCCTTTGGCCCAGGCTCTCCCTGCAAACCCTGGAAACGTACAACACCGAGACAAGTTTCAGTCCATAATCATGACCAGCTGAAGCCCCAACACAGTGTCAGAGGTCACGGCGCATGTATGCTCATGTACGTGAATGTGTTGTTTGTTTACAGTGTGTCTCTATAGCTCCATTTAAACAAATCTGACAGCAGAGAATGTAAACCATGTGGTGATTAAAGAGCCAGTGGCCTCGGTCTGCCTGCCTCGAGGCCTCCAGACGCAGGGTGTGATGTTGGTCAGGGCATCACTCTTAAACATGCACCTTCAGCTAATGGCTAATCTGTAAACGATGGAGCGGAGCCTCAGGCAGACTCTGCAGTGACTTGTCTTGTGTGTCAGTGTGTTTAAGAGAAGACTCAAGGCACAAATCAGAGAGACACAGTGTGTGTTTGTGTCCTCCCGTCTGCCGCTCTCATTGACTGTTTATTATGTGCAGTCCTTGAACCTTGTGTTAATGTCTCAGTGTCTTAACATTTCAAGGCTGGTTTCCATCTAGTTTGACGACGTGTGACAGTGAGAGCAACCATGAGCAAAACCATAACAGTGGGATCATTCTGCGACTCACGTCTGCTCCGGGAGATCCTTTACAGCCAGGAAGACCAGGGTAACCAGCTTCACCCTGATGAGAGAAGCCACAGAAACACATCAGTAACTTAATTACACTTGAAAACGACAACAGACAGACAGATCTGTGTCAAGCATGAGCTTCACTGATTGAATGCTGGGTCTGAAACTCACCTTGCGTCCATCAGTTCCATCTTTTCCCCCTTGACCTTTGTCTCCCTGAGAAGGAAAATGAAATACAGGAAAAATGAAATAGAAAGACAACAAAATGAATTGTTATATTTCTGAGCAAACGCGGAATAAAAGTGTTCTGTGTTGAGATCAAGAAGAGCTCACCTTGTAGCCTTTGGATCCTCTATCACCCTGCACCAAACACAGACAAAACCCATGAGCCATGAATTAAACAGCACAGAAGATGAAAAACAACAACAACGTATTTTAAGTATCCAAAAGTATAATGTTTGTGTGATGTGATAGTACCTTTCCTCCCTTGACACCTTGGTCTCCCTGGAAACAGAAATACACACATCATTATTAAAATCAGAATATGCAGCACAGTGTTTACTGATAGGGTGAGTAAAGTCTGACCTACACGTAAACAATCGGATATAAATCCAGTTAGAAGAGTCTAAGAAGAGTGGGACTATATTTTTTCTAGCTCATAAATATTTACAGGAAGCTAAAAAATGTGGGTTAAACACAAGGATAAAAAGAAATACTGCAGCCAAACCAATGACTGCTGCTGCTGCTGCTGCTGCTGCTGCTGCTGCTGAGACTTTGACCTTTACTGTATGAGAACTATATAATCCATATAAATAAAACACCATCAATGACATTCATTTATTTAGCTACATAAACTCCATGTTTAAATGTATATTAGTTAATAGTATTTCATGTAGAGTACAACATTTAATTGAAGCTCAAATCACAGTCAAAACATGGACAATTTGATATTGTTCAGCTCTACTATTACTGTTTCTTCTCTTCAGTATCCAGTGAGTCACATATTAGAAATTGCACTTTACCTTCATTCCACTGTAACCCACGGGGCCGGGATCTCCAATGCTGCCCTGTAACACAACAGAATAACTCATTATTTTTCAGTACAGGTGATTATTAGGTACAAATGTGATGGTGGTCGTTGTGTTTCTGCAGCGTGTTTGTGTTTTGTTGGTCGTGGATGAGTATGATTGCAGTGAATCTGCACTTACAATGTCACCAATATCTCCTTTCTCTCCTGGCATTCCTGGTCTTCCGCGTTCTCCCTTTATAGAGTAAACAAAACAGCACAAGTTCATTATTTTTCTGATATTCTTCTTTTTTTTCAATATTTCAGAGTAACTGCGCTGGGTTTTCTGATGTAACATGCATTCGAATGATCACCTTTGCGCCAGAGTCTCCATCTGGTCCTTTGGGCCCACCTGAAGCCTGCGCATGAGACAAAATACAACCAATGAGACATTGCACAAAAATTTCCATTTCAATTTGAATGGAAGGGATGTAATAAATGCCATACTTACATTGCAGTCAAAAGAGCAACACTAGACAAAAAAGGAAAGAAAGATTTTAAGGCAGGGAAAAAAATTTCACTTAAGACAATTATACAAGGAAACATGTACTGTAACTGCACTGGTTGTGTATTTCATCTTGAACATCATCTAATTTTAACTGTGTGATCCTTCCATGTTTGTTGCATATGAGAGAGTTTAGTAGAGTAATCAACTATAAGCAAATACATAGAAAAAGATTTCATTAGAATAAAGTTTGAATACACATACAAAGAATTTGATATATCTGAAAATCACTTACCACATCCTTTGTCTCGTTTGTCTGAAAGAAAGAAAGAAAAGAAAGCAGAGGTTAATTTGAAGTATTCTGTAAATAGGAGAGGAGAGGAGAGAGAGGAGAGGAGAGGAGAGGAGAGGAGAGGAGAGGAGAGGAGAGGAGAGGAGAGGAGAGGAGAGGAGAGGAGAGGAGAGGAGAGGAGAGGAGAGGATACATACGATAATATCAATGATGGTTCTGATGGTTCCCATCTTGGTGGATCTGGTGTCATCGGCAGCAGTGAAGTTCTGTCTGTAGTTCTGGTCTGTGGCAATGACTGACAGTCTGGTGTCCTGGTGAGACAAACACACACAAACACCTTCACCTACTGAAAAATGACACCTGTACACCTATTCTGGTAAACAGCAGCATGTGACTGAATTCCTGATTCCTTTACTCTGCTACAGTTTTGTTTGTTGAATCCAATTAGGCTTCTGTCAGTGCTCTCACTGGTCCTTAAGGAAGAAGCTTCAAACCTCAAATTGTAATATGTTATTTATGTATGTTTTTAAGATAAAAAGATTATGTTCGATTGTGTTTTTATTTGCACTTGGATAATGATCCAAATCACTAAATCAGACACTTTTATTTTGAAATTCAGTGAACTATTGTCCCAAATATTGTTATTGTAATATCATGATGAAATATCAGGATACAATTTTAAGCTCATATCATCCCCCCCTTATGAAAAGTAGCTTTTTCTCACTTGACCGATCCCCTTGTGACCGGATAAAAAGATATCATCTACTTAAAAGTTAATTAGTTAATCACTGTTTTCAAATATTGTAGTATTTCAGTTTATGGTAGTTGTAACAGTGATGTTTTTAAATACTGTTTGAGAAGCAAAATGTTTCAATTAATTTTACTCCAATGTACTTTGATGTACTTAACTCACCATGACTGTAACATAACTTGACTGTACTTCACTTGACTTAATTTAGTTCCTGACACTTTTTTGGTCAAGAACTGGATTTTAAGCTTGGCTGACAGAGGCTAATATTAATCACACCAAATTGTTGTTGTTTTTTTCTTCCTCACAAACACAGTCTATTTGAGATAAAAGTGTGTTTGAGTTTCTGAATTCCATAATGATTTTTTAGGACCCCTCATCCTGGGGGTACAGTGTGTAAACATTCAATGGTGACGTTCCATGTTGCAGCTGAATATCGCATTTGAGGTTTAAGATTCAAACATTTAATTTTGGGGTAGGGTTCGTGGTTGTGAATTCATAGTTGTGGCATTGAAGGTAAAGTGAGGTCGGTGCGGGCGTAGAAGCATGTGTGTGTGTGTGTGTGAGTGTTGTGTACCTCCTGGTCAGGTGAGATGGCCACGGCAAACACTTTGACTCCATGTTGCTTGGCCTCATTGGCAGCCTCCTGCACTCCGCCACATGGCTCTTTGTAACCAGTGATGGGGTGACCGTCTGTCACCACCACAATGTACTTGTTCTCATGGTAGTGGGAACCCCTGCACACACACACAACCACACACACAATTATTGAACTGCTCTTTTTTTACCATGTATTCCTCATAGTTAGATTATGGTTAGTTAAAGCATAAACTGGAGGAGTTAGGAATGACACTTTGTTTGCACTGTCCTAATATAAACGTGTGTGTGTGTCTGTGTGTGTGTACATGACTGTGAGAACACATTATGATTCAAACCTGTCTATGTGAGGACATCTTGACTGGTCCCCACCACTTTAAAGGGCTTTTTGAGGGTTAGGACATTAGATTCAAGGTTAGCTAAGGATTAAGTTAAGTGTTAGGGGTTAGGTGTTCAGTTGAGACAGTTAAGGTTAGGGTAAGGGGCTGGGGCATGCATTATGTTTGTGAGTGTGGTATTTGTGAATATCTTTGTGAGGACCAAAAAATGTATGAACCTAAGGAAGTGAGGACATTTTGGCTGGTCCTCAAATCCTGTCACCCCTAAAAAGGGCTTTTTGAGGGGTAATACCTGGTTAGGTTAGGGTTAGGCACTTAGTTGGGATGGTTATGGTTAGTGTATTATGCCATTATGTCAATGAATGTCCTCATGCTACGCAAACGCGTGTTTGTGCGTGCGCATTACCCAACGAGTAGCTGAGCAAGACCGCTCTTGATGGCACAGTCGGTGTATGTGCCCTTGCCGATGTATTTGATGGTGTCAATGTCATTCTTCAGAGCCTGACGTTCAGTGCTCAATTCGCTCAGCTCTCGCACGATGATGACGTCGTCACTGTAGTGCAGCGCTCCCGAGTTCCACGTCAGGATGCGGTCACATTTGTGGCGCCTGGACACACAGAGGTATGAAGTCAAATAAGCGTTATCAACACATACTTTTGTACATTACGACATGGTTTAATATACATATGTTTATATGTATATATGTATATGTATATATATATATATATATATATATATATATATATATATATGTACAATGAACAACAACAAACTGTACTTTGCCTCTGCACTGCAGTGCACTTAAATATTTTATATAAAAATAATGGATAGTCTATATTATATCAAACACATAACAATCGATCATTATTAAAAATAATTAACTTTATGAAACAATTACCAAGTTTCAAAAAGGACAACTATATAAACTTACCGCTGCTGATTATCAAAAATTGGCAATAATCAGCCTGATAAATCTATGCATTAGTTTAACAAGAATTCAAATTACAATTACTTAATAATTAGGGATAATAAAAATAAAAGTATTGCAATCAGTTCGACACTGGGTCAGTACCCACAGCTGTGTTTCTTTTTCAGTATTTTATTTACTTCAGATTTGTGTGTGTATTTCTTAAAGATATGCATAAAATAAAAACACATATCTCTTGGAAAAATGTGTGGTTGACCTATTCAAAAAAAAAAAGTGTTACAGAAATGACACAAATTACCTTACAAAATAACAGAATGTTGTGAAATGGGTCATGATAGTTTGTCATCTCTAAAAAAAAAAAAAGTGGGGCCCCTCATACAAACGTGTGGGAAACACAGCTGTGTTAGACATGTAGCCACTCCCACCAATGATATCACAGCCTCCCAGCAGAAAAGTAAGAGTAAGTAATCTGGTTGGTTAGACAATTTGTGAAAGTAACGGTTAGGTAATGTCTGTGAGTGTGTGAGTGTGTGTGTGTGTGTGTGTCTTACATGTCCTGGAGTTCATCTATGAAGCGCTTGGTGAATTCTTTAATCTGGTCAATATAAAAGTTGGGAGGTTTCTGTCTGAGGGCGACACTCTCAGATGTATCCAGGACGAAATAAAGGTCAACCGGACATTCTGCTCACAAAGGAAACAAACAAAGATGGCCATCAGCAAATGTATCGTCCCCCTGAGCTGATGTCAAACTGCACAATGGTGGACCACAGGCCGGTTAAAGGTCTTGTTTACAGCTGCAACTAGCAATTGTTTCCAGAATAGATTAATCCGTCCATTATTTCCTTGATTAATCGAGCACTTGTTTGGCCCATAAAATGTCAGAAAATATTGATCAGTGTTTACCAAACAATGGAAATGATGGTCTGCACAAACCAAAATTATTCCATTTACATGATTCCATTTACACTCAACCCAATTAATCAATTATAAAATTAGCTGACGATTCATTTAAAAAGTGTTGCAGCCCCAGTCTTGACTGCAGTGTGAAACTTTTGTTGTTGTTGATGTTATTCTGCTGTGTCTTTCATCTGGAAACTGGCTCCGTCAGACCTGGTGGAGCTTTGTGTGTGTATACAGCAGCAGAGCAGGAGTGGGTGGAGACAGAGAACATTTATCCTGACAAAACTGCTGATCCACTGGGGTTTTGGAGCGTTCACTTCTTTGTGTTTTCAGTCATACAGTCTACTCTTGTTTTACTAGCACAATGTTAATATTGCCTCTATTTGTTTTGACATGAAACAAATCACTTCCTGTGTGCGGTGTGTAAATATAGGCGTGTGACATGAAAACAAAACATTGCTATACAGAGAATCACACAAAGAGACACGTGTGAGGCTGATAGACATAATCAGGATTGATTATAATCATTTGCAACCACTTAGTAATAGACATTTGTTAATATTTAAAAGTTCTATAAGGCATCTCCATCCATCCATCATGATGGGTGTCACGTCTGTGGCTCTGGAGGCCTGTAGGTCACCCTGCATCACAGGGGTCAGGAGGTGGCTCTATCTGCTCCGTCTAGGTAGATTTATGTCAGTTGATAGGAATTTATATTCTGTATTTGTGCCACTACACTGACTGTCTGTATGTATGTGGCCTACATTGGTACTACAGCAACTCTTTGCACTGCACCTTGGCACGGGGACATGACTGCAAGACGTTCACCTGCTTTGCTCTTGTCCACATTTATCATTTTGTCCTCCACAGCACAGATAGTTCTTATACTTCTTAGACAGTAAACGCCTACACTAAGGCCACGCAATGAGACATTCATGAAATCAAACTGCAGGGCCTATACTCACACAGAGGATTTTCCTCCTGTCATGCTCTGATCTTCCACTTCACCAGACAGAATTCACAAATTTGCAAAGAAAACCAACATCTGGACCACCTCTTGCAGCAAACATCACTTCAGTTCACTCAAGCACATAAAGACAATTTGCATGCAACATAATAGCAAGAACAACAGATGGTTAAAATGTTTTCTCTTAGAAAATAAGAAACACTTTCAGCAAACTTACCCGCAAACTTGTTTCTTTGGATCTGCGTTTGCGCCCCAGTCAGGAAAACGCACAGCAGCGCAAGGAGCCCCCCGAGCGTCCCCATGGTTAAACTGCAAATAAAACTATAAAACTCAACAATTCAACACCCGCGTGTCCCAAACAAACAAAGTCCAAACCTCTCCGGCCTCAGAATCCGGCACTGTTTAACCCGATTCGGTGGACTTTTTGGTGATCCAGCGCCTTTGCCGCAGTTTGTCCGAGGCGAGACCCAGAGCGCGCAGAGGAGGACCAGAGCGCACGGTGGTGAGGGAGGAGGGGAGGGATGAGGAGGAGAAGGAGGAGGAGGAGGAGGAAGAGTTCACGCGCTTTCTCTGGGATGGTGAGTTAAACCATTAAACCAGAGCGCGCGCGGATTTACAGTTTACACAAAATCGCAGATATGGATGTTTCCTTAAAAGGGCTGCGCAGGGAGTGGGGGAGAGATTCACAGGGATAAACAAATGTGACTGTGCGAGAGTCTCCAATGTGTACAGATGTTTTTTCCCTTTCCGCAGGGACAAAAAAGTGCATGTAGGGACTGGTCCTTATTTCAGAACATGTAGAAATGTTTCTTTTTGACTCACACGGTTACAACTTTCCGTCCTACATGTGAAAATTAAACCATGAAACTCTGAACAGAGTAATGTCATCAAGCTTAATGAAAAGCAGCTGATGCACAACGTGGAAACATTTTGTATACTCTTTCTGGTTTTTTTTTTTTAAGTCTCTCTTTGCTGTGGAGGATGGGGAGGGGAAGGAATTCCAATACATCTGGATCACTTCTGCGTCCAGACCTGGACATAAAAGCAAGAGCTGGTTGAAGGAGAGGGTGGGAGTGGGTAGTTGGGGGGGGGGGGGGGGGGGGGGTTCTTCACTCCATTCTCCTCAGAGGCAGGAAGAGACACAGTGCCATCTACTGATTCTTGTGTGAAGATTTTGGACAGGACTCTGGAAACAGTTTTCGGGGCCCTGTGAGGCGCTGCCATGAACGGAGACAGGGAGGGGGAGAGAGGGAGGGGGTGTGGGCAGCATGGAGTGCTCATTTGGCAAGGTGTCGATGGGGGTGGATGTTACTGGGTTGCTGTGGATATACATGTGTGTTTGGGCCAGTTGGGAAGTCCTGGCCTGCACTCAGATTTTCCACTGAGATCACTCTGGGGGAAAAGTTCTGTGGAGAAAGGGTGGAGGATGAGGGGGGGAGACAACATCTGGTTGCGATCGGTGTTTATTAGCAAACTCTCATAGTAAATCTGCTGGATTATTGGCAGCTGCGTGGCTTTGTAAAGTTGTGTTACATGTATGTAATGATGTCTCAATAGAATGTTTCGTCATAAAGACATTACTGCATGCTCCATTGAATTGTTGAGGAATGCAATGGCAAAGGAGTTGGGAGTGTTCTCGGGTTTCACAGTGATAATGGAAATGTAAGCAGTCCTGATGAAATGGCAGGTGAAACAGAACAGGGAACGACCCCTCAGAGAAACCCACCAGCTTCCTACAGTCGGGGGGTCGTGGACATAACCTGACAGAAGACAGGACACAGCAAGAGTTTCTGCAGAATTGGGCTGGCCACTGGAGAACATTAGTAGTATTTATGAGTCAGAATAAGAAGGAATCCTGTTGAGTACGGCCAGTGCTCACTCGAATTGGTGGTTATTTTCTTTTTACACACCACCACCACCACCACCACCACCATATTCCTCATTGGCACTGTGCTCTCCTATGAATGGCACATTTTTTTTGTTGGAAAATGTGATTCAAAAGTCACAAAGCATGCAACTATAGACCAGAGGAAACATGAGCATGAAACCAGGGAGACTGAAAAAAAAAATGCAGCTTCTCTGTTCCAGTGAAAACATCAAAGTCTGCACAGCACATATGGAACAGATAAATCCCTACATGCCTGATCCAATGTGACCCCATTTACCCAAGGTCAACACTGACGTCAAGTGTTTCTGGTACTAATCTAACTGTACTGTTACTCGAGCTACATTAGCATCGTGCAAACAGAAACCTGGGGGTGAGACCACTTTCAGATACTGATGGCCGCTGGGCAAAACATGAGGAAATTGCAGTCTAATCAAGATTCCAAACCACACCAAAAAAGTTAATTACAGGAAATGAGTCAGATTAACTTCCGCAGCATTAGTCCTCCATCAGTCTCTGGTGTCCTCAGTGTTTTCACTCTGCAAAGCTCCAGTTGGCAGAAAACATCATTACTCCTTTCAAAAACAAACACAAAAATGCATTCATTTAGAACATACAGCTCTAAATAAGGCAAACTAGTTTTACTATTATTTCAAATAAAAAAATAAAAGTACCAAGAAGTTGAAGGGATGTGGTTGATGGTCATCTACTGCCATCTAGTGATAGCTTCTTTTATGACAGCAACTCTGCCAACTTCTCCCACAGCAGGATGATTCTTCTTCACTGCAGCATTTTTGTGTTAGTGAATTAAAGTCAATCGACATGTGCAAGTTGTAACAAGGTCATTTAATCGGAAATTCTCAAAACCTCGTAAACCACAGTGGTATTACAAAAGGCCTAGAGGAATAAAGTCACGTCATGTTGAAGTGAACAGCATTATTTTTTACTTTGTCACAGTATTTGTCTTTCAGCTTATTTACACAGATGTTCACTTGTTACATTTCCCATGATGAATGCCAGAATTCTGACTATGCTTATTTTACAATGAAGAGCAAATCAAACTTTTTCAGTAACCATACAGCATTATTCGATATTCCTTCACATTTTCCTTGCAAGGTCAGCAGCCACTTGCTTTAAAAGGCAGTGTCAAGGTCAGTGTATTTGTAAAATGAGAGATTGTGCTTCATGTTGCCTTCATGTCTGGTTTAGTTCATGTTAGAATGACTTTTCAGGTGCCGCCTCAGGTGGTTCAGACAAGTGTAGGTCTTGGGACAGATCTGGCAATGGTAAGGCCTCACTCCTGAGTGGTTCAGCATGTGCTGCTTCAGAACACTACCATCAGAAAAGGCTTTCCCACACTGAGAGCACACGTACGGTCGCTCTCCTGTATGAACACGCATGTGAACCGTTACCTTGTGTGCCATTGTGAAACCTTTGCCACACACTGTGCACTTGAAAGGTCTTTCTCCTGTGTGAGTGAGCCTGTGAGTGCGCATAGCACCTATTTGGGAGAAGCCCTTCCCACAATCTGGGCAAACGTGAGGCTTCTCACCTGTGTGAACCCTGGTGTGGCTTCTCAGTCCTCCTGCAGTGGAGAAACACTGTGAACATTGAGTGCACTGATAAGGTCGCTCTCCCGTGTGAGTACGCATGTGTTGCTTCAAGTCGTAGCGGTTCCTGAAGCCACGGCCACACACCAGGCAGCTTTCTGGTCTGTCATCGTTGTGGCGCTGCTCATGATTGGTTAGGCATTTTTCAGACAAAAAACATTTGCCACATTCCTGACACTGAAAGGGTTTCTCATGATCCACCCTCTGATGGTACTTCAACTCACTGATCCCTGGGAAAGTCTCATCACAGTATCTACACCTGAAGCGGTGGTTGGGACTGTAGGGGAGCTGATGCTCATTCATCTGATGGTTCCTCAGAAGGTGAGCCATCTTGAAGGTCTTTCCGCAATGAGAGCACTCATATTTTGTTAGCAGCTGCACACACTGGTGTCTGACACGTTCCTGCAGAGACCTAAACTGACACCCACACTTGTTGCAAATGTGGGAAGCATTTTTACACTTTCTTCTCCTGTGCCCCGTCAGGTGAACCTCAGTGCGAAAGGCTTTCCCACACTGAGAGCATTTGTATGGCTTCACTGCAGTGTGGAATCTCTGGTGTTCAAGAAATTCAAAGCGATACTTAAAGCTCCTTCCACACAGCGGACAGTTATGGATGACTCGTCCACGAGGGTAGACAGCTTTGGATGAAGTCTTCCTAGATGAAAAAGATGCTGAAGAAGTCCGATGAGCCGAGCCACTTTTCCTATGTTTACCTCCACTTATTAATTTGGACGGTTCCATTTCACCAACCTCTTGATGCCGCTGTTGATGTTTGGTTAGACACTTGGAGGAGATGAAACTTTTCCCACATTGCTTACACTGGTACGGCTTATCATGATCTACCTGCTGATGATACTTCAGATCACCAATTCCTGAAAAACCTGCGCCACAATGACTGCACTTGAAGAGGCGGCTCTGGACATGAGTTCGCAGGTGCTCCTTTAGGCTGCTGGACTTCTGAAAATTCTTTCCACAGTGGCCACAATCATAAGTACGCCCCCGTTTTGGACAGTGGTGTCTGAATTTGTCCAACGAGGTTGGAAAACTGTTCCCGCATTTAATACAAAGATATGCAGCATTTTTGCATTTGCGTAGCCTGTGACCGGCCAGCAGAGTGGCTGTTCTGAAGGCTCTACCACACTCAGAGCAGCTGAAAGGCTGCAGCCCGGTGTGAACTCTCTGGTGTTCAATGAGGACAGAATGATGCTTGAAACATTTGTTGCACTGAGGGCATTTATGTATTCCTGACTGCTGTCTACTGTGAGGAGACAATGGGATTTCAGTCCTTTTTGGGGATTCAGGAAAGTCCGTTGTCGTGGAAGGATTTGTTGATAATTCTTCATCAAACATAACAATCTGAGGAACGTCATTATTTTCATCATCACAACCACTTGGGTGGGAAGCAATAGCTACTTCGAGCGATGGAGGAAGCGACAGAGAGGGAATAAGAAGATCGTCTGACTGAAATGGAGCTGGAAGGAAAATAGAAAAAAAAAATTATTCATATTGAAGTCTCACTTCATTAGTCTTCAGCTAATGCACTGTTTGTTAGGTAGTTTATAGTAGACGTGAAAATACCAATGCTGCTCTTTGCCAGTTTTCCATGACACTGTTTGCTCTGAAGAAGAAACTTGAGGTCATCTCCATTTGACACACACTGCATGTACTCCTCTAAGACAGAGGGGGCAGCACTGATCCAGGAGGCAGTCTAAGCAGAGAAGGGAAAAAAAAGACACAGTATGAGCAGTACTATTTTTTTTATTTTCCACTTAATTTCCTCTCTTTTTTGGAATCTTCTCTATACCTGTTTGAAATCTGGAATTGGTAGCAGCTCCTCGAGTCTTGTGAAGAATTCACAAACCAATGTCTCCAGTGCTGTGTCAAAATCGGGACCATACTCCACAGGAAACACATTCTGTCAGATGAAAGAAAAGACCTTTTGATGCAAAATCATAATTTGTGAAAATCACAAATTGTGTTACACTTTATTATCAAAATTACCTTGAGGAAATGCTCTCTGCCATCCGTATCTTCAATGAGGCCTTGCACCAGCTTCATAAAGTTTGCCTCTGGAGCTTCAATTATTGGATCATTTGTCTGGAAAACAAGACATGAATCAGAGAACAATACTTAATTAAAACAATGATGTGCTGTTTGTTTATTTCTAATTTTGCTTCCCCCCCCCCAATAAATGTTTGAAAAATGTAAGAAATGGCCATAATAATTTCTCAGAACCCAAGATGTCTTCATGTGTTTAGTCTGACAGTCAAACTGACAAGTGGAATATAACCTGGTATCAAATAAGACTAAAAAGACTCAAATCTTGAAATCTGAAAACTAACCGGAGTAGCGTTATATCAAAATTGTTTTTTATTATTTGTTAACTAATACCGTAAAAACATCCATCACTCACCTCCTCAATGCAAGAAGATCGGATTTGGTTAAGATGTGACTCAACAGCCTTGAGATCTTCAGGGTGTTCAGAACGCAACAGCTCAAGAGTCGTCTATGAAAAAGTGAATTTCTATTTTTAATACCAATGTTGACAATACATAACGTACAAAACACACACAAAAATAAACCACTTACTCTTGCTCTCAGGCCCAGGGAAAGTAGCCTCCCTTCTCTTTTACTCATTAGTTCAGGGACTGCATCTGTTACCATGGACACAAACTCCTCCAATTTCCCATAGTGCTTTATGTTCCGCTGGCTCACAACTTCCCACATCACTGCCGACATCAGCCGTAGTGGTGGGACCAGGAGTGCCAGTGAGGACAGGGGGACACTGAATTCTGCAGAGAGGATTGAATATGGATAAAATAAATCAAACAAGAAAAGCTCACACATTGCTGCTGTTACAGAGCTAAATCCTTTGAGTTGTTTGGAAGATTGAATTAATTTACATCAGTGATTACCGCTCAGTGTTAAACAACTTATAATTGACAACTGGTTTTCAGGAGAAAGATGTGAAAACTCCAGTGCTTGAAAAATGTTCTTATGAAATCTTATGAATAAAGCAATGCATTAGCTAGTACAGCGAGTGTCACACATGCTGTGGTTTCATCCAAAGACAGGACGGCAGCAGACTCATCAGGACCTCTGTCAATAACAACTGTAAAATATCCCACTGCAGAACCACATATGGGCAATAGGCAAACTAGCAAATTGCTATATACTCTATGTGCAGTACATCTGATGCACGTTATGTCCACTATTCCTCACTGCATTGTTCCTGACAAATAAAGATTTATTGAATTGAATGGATAGTGAAGCAGGGAGCTTCCCACAGTGAGGGAACACAGCCACTACCACCAAGCCACACAGTTAAAGTTCCCAGCACAACTTATATTTCCCGAACAATACGCACATTAAAACACATTATGACTAACGTATACCCAGTTCAGAATACCAAACAGTGTTAAAACGGGACATGAACCTTTGCAGACAACTAACTGTTAGCTGTTAGCATAACAGACCATTTTTTTCTTCAAATTAGCTCCGGTCGCAAGCACAATATCTGTTTTAATTACGGGATATCATCACACCATGTGTGCCTGAAGCAAAGCGTTTGCTCATGTATGGAGATTAGCCTCGGTGTCGTTGAGGTTGTCTGGTAAAACCAGCTGAATACTCAGCTAAACAAGCCTTGTTTCAGGAATTAGACGGGGCCCGTTTAGCAACAGCTAATCCGTAGCTTTCGCTATAATTCGACTTGACGCACAAGAAAAAAAAGTACACATTATTGCGTGGAGTTTCAATGAGACACGTACCCATGTCGTTCATCTTGAAAAACTCGAATAACTGCGAAAAGGGTAACAATTACACTGGCATGTAGTTCATAGTTACAGTTAGCGTGGAAGCTAACTGCATACGGGTCTTCAAGCGCCAACTTCTTCCTGGAACACGTTGTTCATAATTCTACGCTCGGCGACACTCTGTAACGCGGGCGCTCGTTTTGCTCTACGGGGTAGCCCGGGATCCATCTACTCCGGTTCACGTTGATGCGAAAATAAGATGCACCGCCTCTCCAAACAAACCAAAAAACTAAATCTTGTAGCTTAACATGTCATGTATACTTCTCTCACGTCATATGATTTAATGTCAAATAGAGGTGTTTATGACATAATTATGGAAAAGAAGGAGAGAGGGAGAAAGAGAGAGAGAGAGAGAAAGAGAGAGAGAGAATAAAAAATAATAACAACTTAGATTTAAAAACAGCTCCTTTCAGAGGATGTGGATCACATTTTCATACACAGTCTCAAATTTTAAAGACTGAGGGTATTTCTTTAAGTTAAGCTTCAGTTCAATATTTACCATGTTACAGATATTAAACCATCTGGGGCATTTCCACATGAGAAACAAAATATTAACTTCTGTACTCAAGCTATGGTTCTCAAACTGTATTATGTGTACCACTTGGAGGAAAATCAGAAAAACTCTTCTACTATATATACCAAAATCTAATGATTTAATTGCAGCCTCTGCAATTTGCTAATTGTGTTGTTTCAAATTGTGATATCAGTTAGTCAAGCGTTAACTTTTTTAGATTTAGATGGCAATGAAACAATAATTGATCAGAATCAGCTTTATTATACAAGTTACTGTGTTCGACGTGTGCGTCCAGAATAACCTGAACATGAACTAGTGTCTGCATTTGCTTACATCTACATAAACAACCCACAAGTGATCATTTTCAATGAATCACAGCGACCGCGTTAGCGTTAGCAGACACGCTCACACCAAAACAAACGGACAACGACACCAAAGCAGAAGAATAAAACGTTAAAACGTAAACTGCTTCTTTATTTAAATGCCTCTCCTGCAGCAGTGAGTGGCAGAGAAAACAAAAGTTTTTATCTGTCAGCTTTTCACATCTTCCTGTTTCCTGACTCTTCGTCTCCTTCTGTTGACTTCCAGCGACATCTTCGTCACACTACTGCCATCTACCGGAAGAAAGGGACTCCTACAATGGGCTGTCTGCCCGATTTCCCGTTTGTATTTATGCCAGATACATCATTTGACTGAGAAATACGTTTCGCTGTACTTTTTAGACTTTAGATTTAGATTTTAGAATTATTGTGGTTCATACGTTCAATCTCTCAGTGTTAGATGTTAGATTTATAAGGGCCCCTGAGCAGGATTTGGATGATGGGGGACTATAGAGGATGGAGAGGGGGGATGAGGCGAGTGAGGGGTTGTAGTCTATTAGGGATGTTTTTTTTCTGTAACTTTATCATGTCCTTTTATTTTAATGGTTTTCTTGGACATACAAACATAAGTTTAGATTTTCACTGAAGTGAAGAATGTGAACCTCAAAACAAAATGCTTTGTGTACTTGAGTGACATAATTCTAAAGTATGTGCATGTGTACATCTCTACACATGTGTATAGGGGAGGAGACCGCCATGTATAGTATATATTACACTGATCACTTTGATGATGACAAAGCTTGATATGACTCATGACCATAAATGTTATTTCTACAGGCAATTCAACAAATATCATGTCCACACACACGTCCACATGCATTATGTTGACATGCTGCATTTCGCAATTAGACATAGTGCCGTTTTAATCTTTTTAAAATAGTTTTCTCATCCTGATGAAGCTTTAATCTCAACCACATGTCAAAAAGAAAAACGCTTACAAATCTGATCAGTTTCCAAGTCACTTGGTGCACAACTCTGTCTTTTATGGCAAGTGATGTCCAAGTATAGCGTTGTATTGTTGCAGTGATTTCATATACTATATGTCTGCATGTGTCCTGGTATGCACGTGTGTGTGTGTGTGTGTGTGCGTGTGTGTCTGTGAGTGTGTAATTAATACAAGTGATTTTTTTACACAAAGATTATCCCTCTATCCCATCTGGTCGGAGTTGGATTTGACCACCCAGACAACCAGAGAGAGGAAATCTCTTTGGGGATAAATCCAAATTGGCACCCTTTGCAACATTTTTTTCTTCCCTAAACTGAAAATGTGGGCACATTCAACTCACTGCAATTCAGAAAGAAAATCCAAACATAACACAACATTATTCTTATATAAGTTAGGCCTATAGAATTTTAGAATGAACTACACGTGGCTCCATTTGACCTGGAAAACCAATAAAGAATAATGCAGTTTTTATCACCATTTCATAAATAAAATGTCAATAAAATGATCAATTAAGGAAAGTATTAATTACTTTTATTAATATGATTTGATCATTTTGTGTCATGGCTGCTGTGAGTCACTGAAATTGCCTCTTGATATAAATATATACGTTACAAAAACAGGTAGAAATTAGCTTTATATACATTACACAGCCTCAAAGCTCTTTACACGGTTGACTACAAAACAGGCTTCCAGTGCATTCATGCTGCTTCAATCCACATCCATCGCATCAAATGTAATTGTTTAGAGAGTCAAAATCAGGCACATCCTTTAGGGACTATTCATACGCACACACATTTTCTTTATGATCAACTCACATTTGTGCTTTATTGCAATCATAAATAGTGCTTTTTCAAGTTAAAACAAAGTTTAAATCATGATTGTTTTAACTGTTTCTGCATTTTGGAAAGAATATGCTCGGTGTCTCTATCATTACTTACAGTATAAAGTATATTTTTCATATAATTTAGGTTTAAAAATGTTGATATTAAGAATACACAATGTCCATTCAAGATAAATACCACCTGAATAAGAGCTTATTTGCTGCTACAGTCATAAATGCAAATTCACTTCTTATGTCAACGTGAAGTGGCAGCACTGAGCGCTGAGACTTGCTGGGATTTGTTTTGTAGGAGTCGCACGCCGCTTAATATTCTCAATTTGCTTCTAGTCTCGGCAAGTCTGTTGGTTTTATGAAAAAGTTCTGTTTTATCTACTACCACTGCTCTGTGCACAACAGATCCATTTGGTGGAAAGATGGATCATCCAGCACCAGCAACAACTGCGTTAGCTGCAAAGACAGAAACAACAGAAAAGGGTCATCTATCCCATAGTATGAAACAAACATGTCTGTTTTCTGAGGAGATCCCAAAATGTTAGGTGTTGTTTTTTTTTTTATATCCAGCAGATATTATTATTATTGTTATTATTTTTTAAATTATTTAAGTATTTCGGGGCCTTTGTTTTTTCTGCTTCCTGTTTGTGTTTCATTCACTGTCTCTTATATTCTCAGCGTCACATATTTTGCCCATGATACCAATTGTAATGTAAAACACAAGAAAGGCACTCACAGAGTGCAAACCTACACCAGGGCTGCCTCTGGATCTGTGTCCAGATCAACAGCAATATCTAAGACAAACATGGCTGAAAACATTGTGCTCTTAATTATAAATAAATAGTTCCTACAGTCAAGTTAATATAAAATAAAGATTGTGTGATGTTAAAACAAACTCATTTTAGCCTGTATTATACATACAGTGCTTAAAAAATGTATTAGACCACAACCCAGTGTAAGGTTTATGCCACAGCTGCCCTAAATGATTATGTTTCTATAATGGTTAATATACCAGTATCTAGAAGCTCTTTAACTAAAATACGGGTACAATACAATTATTATTGTTATCCATAGGTTTTACAAAAATCTAGCCTATTATTATTCCTTGATTAAAATGTCAAATTAAATGTATTTACTTTCCTGAACAGAAAAAAATTGTTTTAGTGGTTGAATTTAATGCTCGATTAATTACTGACTCGGCTCAAATTTGGGTATATAAAAAAAGGTGAATTCAGTTTGTTATTTGCCAAATAAATAATAATAACATTTTTGGAAAGATTTCTAAGATTTCATTTTTATGGCAGGTGGTCTAATAAAATTTTTAAGCAATGTATGTCTGAAAAAACATTCCTAGTAGATATTGTGCTTTAAATTATTAAATAAAATGTTTCAATATGATGTTAAAACAAACTAATTTAAGCCTGTGTTATATATAGGTAAACAGTTTTCTGGTTCCAAATGTTGAACATCTTGTCAACAGTTAAAACAAATGACTTCTGTTCTCCTCTGATTAAGATGATCACTGAAACTCAACTGATTCCTTTTTGTTTGTTCAGTTTAAACTGTGACTTACTTAGAAATGTTGCTCTTTTCCACAGCATGTTCATCTCTTTGACCATGTGCTATCTTAAGCTATATTCTTTGCTGTCGACAAAACGGACACAATCACTCTCCACTCAGAGTCTCAAAGAAAACTCTCCTCGCAGTTTTCACCAGACTCCCTGACTTCACAGTCTCTGGATATTGATCTGAGAAGCAGCGAGGAATCACTATCTGTCCGCGTCACACTGTTATACGATGGAGGTGAGGACGTTAGACTGTCCTCGATGGTCTGTATAATCTCCACACGCACAGGCCCGTAGTGCTGTATCATGGAGGCGATCAGCCCCTCTGTTTCTGGAACACTCTCCACTTCCACCACAGTGTTGTAGGTTATTTGTCTGTAGAGGTAGGACGCATGTTTCATCTGCCGGCGCATTAGATGCCTCCTATAACACCTCTGGATAATGACTGCAGACATTTCCTCCAGTTTGTGGCGGAATGTGGAGGTGATAGGCTCATGGGAGATCTTGGAGGGGTTTGTCATCATGAACTTCTCCTCCATTTGCTGCTTGAGTGCGTCCATCTCACCCGACTCTCCGAGCACGCGCTTCGTGAAGGCAAACAGGATGTCCAGGCAGTGGATCCTATCCCCGCTGACCATGGGAAGGTCCATGGAGATCAGCTTGATCATGTTGGGCTTGGCGATGCGCAGTGGCTCCGACAAGGTGTCGGCAAAGCTCGGCAACATGGAAAATTCAATGAACTGTGTGGCCTCAGAGTCAAACTTCTCCCAAACCTCGTAAAACATCTCAAAGTCGTCCTCGCTCAGCGGCTCTGTGCTTTCCTCTGTGGCCACGCTGAAGTTCTCCAAAATGATAGCAATGTACATATTCACCACAATGAGGAAAGAAATGATAATGTAACTGACAAAGAAAGCTATGCCCACGGACGGGCTGCCACAGTTTCCCCGGGTGTTGGTGCCAGTGTTGACGAAGTTTACGTTACACTCGTCGGGGGAGTTGGACATGATTGGACTCAGGAGGTTGTCCCAGCCTGCAGAGGTGCTGATCTGAAAAAGGCAGATCATACTATTCCCAAAAGTCTCAAAGTTGAACATGTCGTCAATCCCGTCTTGTTTCTTCACGTAGGCAAAGTTTGCCATTCCAAAGATGGCGTAGATGAACATGACGAGGAAGAGCAGGAGGCCGATGTTGAACAGCGCTGGCATGGACATCATTAAGGCAAACAATAAAGTTCTTATTCCTTTGGCTGCGCGTATAAGTCGAAGCACACGTCCTATCCTTGCTAGTCTGATGACTCGAAACAGGGTCGGAGACACAAAGTATGTCTCTATGATGTCAGCAAGAACAATGCCTAAAATGAGAGAACAGAGTTTAGGATTGTTTTGCCACTTACATAAACAGTTTGTATGCATAATATTCTGAATTTAATCAGCTTTGAATCTACACACACTCAAAAGAACACAAGCACTTTTGACAGTGCCATTGAGATTTAGGCATGGGACGATTTTACAAGTTACACCGCGATTATGCCGACTAAAATATTGCAATTAACAATTTTATTGTGATGACTGAAAGAATGTGTTTTAATATAATTATTTTTTATTTATTTATTTTAATAAATACATTTTATTTATTATTTTATTTTTTTAAGACAAACATTTAAACAGATGCAGCCTTTTGCCTGAACTGCAGATAGGATACATGTTTGTTCGTGAAATATAAGATCACAAGTGATCCCCATAGGCAGATTAAGAAGGGAATCACAAGCACTGTACGCTGGTGAGTTAGACAGGGTTTTCAAGTCACAAATAAAACGGATTTGAAATAGTAAATAACAATATAATTATATAATATTGTGTGTTAGTAGCTGCCCACAAAGAAAAAAAGTCATTTGATTTGCAGCTCAAATTAATTCGCAAGAATTAGACAATAATGTGTTATTCAGCCATAGAAATTGCAGGAATATTTGGTGATACACAGTAGACAATGACAGGATTATACTGCAACTACCTTTTGTGACAGTACTACTTACCCACGATGGAGAGGATGATCACCACAAAGTCAAATATGTTCCATGCAACTGTGAAAAAATAGCAACGCAAGGCAAAGATCTTGATCAGGCATTCGGTGGTGAAGAACACGATGAAGACCAGGTTGATCTTGTTGAGGATGGACTCCATGCGCTCCGACTGCTCGTCCGTCTCCACCATCATGGTCACCATGTTGATGATGATCAGCATCATGATCATGATGTCGAAGGCTTGTTTGGACACAAGGTCGAAGAAGAACCCTTGGAGAACGTTCTAGATGGAGATGTAGAACGTAAAAAACAAGGATTCAGGCAGCAAAAGTTTAAAATAAATATAGGACTATGAAAATGCATAAACACATATAAATATGTTTATTTTATTTTATTTTTACCGCAGGCCTTGGGATAGGCTTTTGTGGCGTTTTAGATCCCAACTTCTTCATAGCGTTGTAGTACTTCTTCTGTTCTTCTGTCATGAAGATATCCTGCCCACCTAAGTAAAGCAAAAATGACCACATTATTTTTACAGGAAAAACCACAACAACTTTCAAAATTACACAACAATACACAACAATACAAAAAGTATTGTTACTTCAATGTGTTTTTCTCCAGTCTCTCGAGGAGGAGATCCTAATCTCAAGGAACACATGAAGAATGAAAGCTGTAACATCTAAGTTGTTAATACTCATCTTTCTCTTCTGCTGATTGAAATTGTCAATGATGACACCAATGAAGAGATTGAGGGTGAAGAAGGAGCCGAAGATGATGAAGATGACAAAGTAAAGGTACATGTAGAGGTTGATTTCTTTGACGGGCTGTTCCTCCACCTGGAAACGAACACTTCTGTAAGTCCCGACTTTGACATGTTTATAATAAAGAGTGAGCTACACGAGTGCAAACATACTTACTCCTCTTGAATCAACAGCTGCGTACATTATCTCCATCCATCCTTTGAATGTAGCCTGAAACACAACACATCCTTACACTTAATTACAGACTGTGCACTGCATTTTAACAGGGAAACACTGATATAATCGATTGAAAATCAATATTACAAACTCAACTTAAGGCCACATTATACATTCTGTCTTCAACATGCCTGTTGCATCGTCTGGTGTGGTCATCCTAATCGATCCCATATTCTGTTTTATTCAAATATACGCTCACTGCCACTTAATTAGATACACTGGTTCATCTTTTTGTTGATGCCAATATCTTATCAACCAATGACATGGCATTTATTTCGACGTGTAGGCAGAAAGACCTGCTGAAGTTCAAACTCAGCATCAGAATAAGAAAGAAAGAAGATGATTTAAGAGACTGTGGTAAAGTTGTTGTTGGTAGAAACTGGTAGAACTGGGATTTTAATGCACAACCAATTCAGAGAATGGTCCAAAAAAACAGAAGAGAATCACTGGACTGTTTCAAAAAAGACAGAAAGGAAATTCACAGATGGCAATCTCCTCAAATAGATAAAAGATTTATTAGGTGTTCTGTGTACCTAATAAAGTGGCCAGTGAGTGGACCTTAAGCATGCGCAGTTTGTTTTTTGAAGTGACATTGAAGTTGCCTTTCCCCTCTTGTTCTCTATTAGCTTCAGTTCGCCATCTCTAATGATTATTTATGTTGTGCATGCCTGTGGTGGGACGCGGGAGTGGGATAATGTGATCTGTGAATCTGAGTGACAGCTGTGTGCAAGTGTCCAGCGTTTTAACTTTAAACACAAACACATCTTTCCAATTAAGGGGAAGTAAAAAAAAAAGGCCGACACACGTTCAAGGTAATGATGTAGTAAGCAGTACATCGACTGCATGTATACCATCACCAACACAGGGAGACATATACATCACGCAGACCAAAGCAGACCTGGCCTGGACATAATTCCTCACAGGACCGAGTGTTTGACACGACAGAGCACATGAAGAAACCCACCACCTGCAGAAGGGAGAGGTACCCGGTTCCCACATTGTCGAAGTTGACCTTCACTTTGGTCCAGTAGAACTGGGTGTTGTTCATGGCGAGGCACTCGGACTTATTGTTGACCACAGCAACGCTGTGGATGAAGCCGGTTCTGTTCACGCACTTGCCGAACTTGCCGGCAAACAGGTTGACTCCCATGATGCTGAAGATGAGCCAGAAGATGAGACACACGAGCAGCACGTTCATGATGGAGGGGATCGCTCCTATAAGAGCGTTCACGACCACCTGATGACAAAGAACAAAGTAGAGCTCAGTATCACGCCCGGTCGTTCTGTTACTGGTGCTGTTCTCAGACAAGGTAATCACGATAAAAAGTTGTTAGTTTCAGTTTTAGAAAAGGACATACAGTAGCTTTGTGTTGACTGAATGCTTGTTATGTAGCTCAGGTTTTTTAATCACATTAAAACTGGAGGGCGTAACTAACATATTCACGCATTTCCATTAAATTCTAACTATTGTCAAATTAGTTCACAAGTGAATTTCCAGTAATTATGTAATTTACGTCACTACTGACTAAGGCAAGGCGGAAGCACAACTACATAGAGCTAGTAAAGCGAGACTGACGCAAATTGTTCGACTAAGGGTAAAATCACCAAGAAGCATCCACAAAAAGATTCAAGAGTTGACTTTCTTGCTCAACATGAATATAGAGGACGAGCAATTTGATGGGATGTAGATACGTTGTCTGGAGTTTTTATAAATTTCCCAGAATTGCTCATGGGGCAACAGAAATTCCACAGTGAAGCTTTCAGATTAAGTCCAGCCAGGTGGACACATGACTGTTTTATGTTCAGCCGTACTGCATTCTTTAATTTTTTGCCTAATCAGGCTTGACGATCAAGTACTATCCTGTTTTCAGATGAAAAAAATATGAACAAATGAGAAAGAAAACAAAATCTCTTTGTTGGATAAATTCATGCTAATATTAGAGAATAATAATGGAGAATATGAGAAATATGTTTTTTTACCCTCATGCCTTCAAATCTGGACAAAGCTCTGAGAGGCCTCAGAGCGCGGAGCGTCCTCAGGGATTTGATGGCAGCAAAGTCCGAATATCCAAGTGAATTTGCCACCAGGCTTACCAAGGACACCTGCACAGTGGATTTTAAAATGAGTACATCTTTAAATAATATTTGTGTTTAAACCTTTGGATGGAAAGACAGAATATTCTAATTTTTTAGAATATTTTATTTTTTATTTATTTTTTATTTATTTTATTTTATTGCCACATACTCAGTGTGCAATAAAATGTCTCATAAAGCTTTACAAAAAAGTTAAATAAGAGATCATAAACCCGGATGTATTTCCAGACATTCTTCAGCTATTCTACATCCAAAACAGACAAACCAAAATGGTATTTTGCTCTTGAATGAGCAAACGGATGACAGCAGGGAATGAACAGAGCGTAATGTCATATCTATAGTCCCCAGCTATAGTGAGGATGTTCAGGCAAATTCAGGGAAATCTGTTTAGAGCACTGTATATTTTTAATTAAAAAAAAGATATATCACTATATGGCTTCCAGTCAGAAGTTTCAGTACAGGACAGGTGAAAAAGAATACGGCACCAGTGTAGTAACTCCACCTGAATTCACTTACGTCCACAATGAGGAAGTCGAGCCAGCACCAGTAGTTGGTGAAATATTTCTTGAAGCCATATGCGGTCCACTTGAGGAGCATCTCCAGCACGAAGATGTAAGAGAAGACTTTGTCGGCATATTCCAGCACCACCTTCACCACTTTCCTCTTCTCAATGTAGATGTCCTCAAATGCCTGCATCAGTGCAAGACGACACAACTTCAACATCACTGTCCCATTTCGACTGTCGATTTAACAGAAAACCCCCCCATCTGATTAGAAAGAGACTAAATATTTTTAACTGACCTCAGTTCAACATTACTGTCTCTGACCATCATTGATACGGCCACAAGTACAATCACAAAAGGACATAAAATAACAATAATAGTAGCAAAGTCAAGTGCCAGTGAGAATTACACACTGTAAACTGCATTGTCCATTATTGCACGTTGTCATGTCATGGTTGACAATGGCTAATTATTCGTTTAAATCCTTCGTTATGGTGATGTTATTTTATTTGGTTGCTGTATTGACTATCTGCTTGCTACACATTCTGGGACTTGTAGTGTAAAAGTGCACTTACTGACTGTCAGAATGTATTTGGAATCCTAAAGATTCAAAGTTAAAAACAGTATTTAAAAATTGATTAAGTGTGGGATTACTGTCTGTTTCCCTAATGGCATCTACCGTAGGAGCCTCACCAGGGCTCCACTGCTGAGTAGGATCATGAAGATGATGAAGGTCTCGAACCAGCTGTGCTCTACGATCTGGTAGCAGGTCTTTCTCAGCCGCCACCAGACTTCGCCCGAACCACGGCTGGAGTCGATGTTACAACACTGACAGTGCCTCACGCAAACTGAGATAAAAGTGAAAACTAATTTTAGGAAAAAGTCACGTGAAGGAACAGCTTATGACTATATTTGTAAAACTTACAGAATAGTAACTTAACACAAATGTTTTATTACCTTCTGGGAAGCATTCCTCCGGCTCCATACTCTCCTCAGCCAGCTCCGATGTGTTGTCTATCTCATCTCCAGGCTTCCTCAGGTCCACTGTGCTTCCATCTGAGAGGCTGACCTTCTCCTGAGGAATGACAAGTCTCACTGTTAGAGGCCTACTTACACTATACAAAATAACACAGCTCTATATTCTGACATCTATCCCCAAAGTACAAAGTTTTGGTTATATGTTTTTCTTGTCTCAAGGTAAATACATATATACATATAAGCTTACACACTTCTGGCCCCAAAAAGAGGGTCAGGGAAAAAGAGGTTAACCTCCTTCACTGCTGGAGTTTTTTGTTTTTTTCATTTCCATTTGCCCTGATGCCGAATTCTGGGGGTGGTGTGGAGCAAAGCATGGCAGGCAAAGAAGCAGAGAGCGTGCCAGACTGCAGCCTGATCAGCTCAGCCCGGCCCTGCCTGACTCTGCCTGATTCAGCTGTTTCAGTTTAATCTCCTCTGCAGGACCCACCTCCACATCTGGCCTGCTGCTGTCTGCCTGGCAGAGAATACAGGAGAGTACACACAGCGAGCACGGGGTATACATCAGTGTCTCACAAACACGGCTTTGGACCTCTTCTCACAAGAACATATTTATTAGTGTGGATTCTGAAATGATATAATTACCAACTAGAATAAGGAGCAATGCTTGTATGGGTTTGCAACAATCGCAAAATCCCAAAGGCATTTTGCGCTGTTTTAGGAAAAAGCACAGGTGTTGCTGTCTATTCCAGTAAATCATGAATCACAAGTTTTACCACTTCCCTTAAACTCAATACTCGCAATATTCCATCATGTTATTGCAACAACAACCACCTCTGTGACGATATGTTATATCATTTCAAAATAAAGGTGATTCACAATTTAAAAACAACCAAAACATATTTATGATGCTAAATGAATCTGTAAATATCGCAGATTGAGTTGGAGACCACTGGTCTAAATCATATAGTCTGGTGCTAAATGACCAAAGCATCAGCTGATGATGGCATGTAGCATAATCAGCATAGTAACATGATGATAAATGACCAGTTAACTTTTTACTTGCAAACACCCACAGTATATGTTTTATATTGGTCACCTTGTCTTTGCACAAGTTGGCTTTCTTAAAAACTATTAATAACTGAAACAGAACTACAAGCATCTGGATTCCCAAGTTCAGTTTTTCCGACCCAGGGCACTCGTCTCAATCAGAGTTCACCTTGTCTGCTTGACAGATTAACAGCTTATGCATCTGGAAAGTCTCCACATCTGCGTCCACTTCACCGCCCACAGCCACCACTGCCTCACCCGGTGTCCCTGCTCTAACATCACTCGCTCACCCCTCTACGTGCTGCACTTCACTTCAGTTCAGCAAATCAGAACTGGAGGACGGAGCACAGATTCTTGGTGGTTATGTTATTTCACTTAAACCTGTGAGCCAAGAACAAACAAACTTGTCGCCCAACACAAATGAATCCTTTGACTGGGAAGGAAGCATTGCTAAATGTTAATATTGTGGATAAAAGTGAGTGTTCTCCATTGCCAGGTTAAACTAAGTATACATTTTTTTCTTCGGCAGAGGCAAAAGACGAGACTGACGCATATCCATACCGAGTCTGATGAAGACTTAAAAGACAATACACTGTGTCAGATCTTAAAATTTGGGGTTTTCTTGCCGTGACATTGTTGAAATGTCTGGTTACAGAGAGTAAATTAGTGTTTGTAGTATTTGTAATGTAGCCTCTAAAGCAAGTAAGGAAAGTAAGTAAGGAAAAGTCCAACTGTGTGGGGAAAAAAATCACCTGTTCAGTTGGGGTGGGCGATATTAGATCATATTCCATCATTGCAATGACAAAAAAAAAAGTATTTATTGTAAATATCAAAAGCCAACATCGACGTGGCGGTCCAGATAAAACTGATGGAAGGACCATGAGGATTGGCGTCAGTCATGTCTCCATACATGACAAACTCACCGGCTTGTTGTCCTCATCCTCAGACGACTCTGAAATCTCCTCCTCTTCGAGAAACTCCACATCCGACTCCCCAGGTGCAATGGGAACTATGACAGTCAGGTTTGGGTTGGTCATGTAGCTGTCCTCCTCTGGGGCGATGTACGTCGGTCCATAGCAAACAAAGATCCCCCCATTGCTTTCCACGTGGTTGCCAACGAGCTTGAGGGCCTGACTGCCGTCTTTGGCTTTTTGCCGTTGCCGCTTGGAGCTGTGGTGACAGAGGTCGGTGAACCTCGTGATGAGCCAGGAGACACCGGAGTGTATGCGGGCGATGGCGATCTGGATGTTATTCAAATCACAGTCTTCATCCGGAGCAGAGAGGTTGTCAGAGCTGAAGGAGCTGAGCAGCAGGGCCAGAAAAAGATTCAGCACCTGTCGACAGACAAATGCTACATTAAACATTCGATCTTCAGAATAAAGTTTGGCCTGTAAAGCACCTCAAGGACCAATGGGATACATGGCGTACCACCACATGATATGTTAACACAGGCAAAGCCTTTATTTGTATAGTCTGCTGAGACACTGATGACCTTTGGTGCTTTTTATGGATATCAAGTGTTCAAGTATTCAGGATACAAGCACATAGGCATAGGCTGTGTGTGCCTGTGTGGCTGTCTGTGCCTGCTGCAACTAACGATTATTTCCATAATTGATTAATCTGTCGATTATTTTCTCGATTAATCGTTTGGTCCATAAAACATCAGAAAACCTTAAAAAATGTTGATCGGTGTTCGTCACACCTGAAAATGATGATGTTCTCAAATGACTAACTTTCAATGATTTCTTTGTTATCCAGAGCAAAGAAATTTACAAAATACTAACATTTAAGAAGCTTAAACAATCGGAAATCTTGTTTTAAATAAATACATTTTCAAGCACATGTGGCTCAAACTAGCATTTAAAGGCTGCCACATTTGAAATAGAACTTCACCGACTATAAATAATGCCGTGATTCAACTCTTCCGGGACTTATTTTATCTCTTTAATTAAAACAATCTTACAGAACACAGCTGGACCACGCACTCGCCATATGGGAGGACTTATACGTATCCTTGCTGTGGGACTGATGGAGTGATGACCGTCGTTTACACACAGAAGTGTCAAAACAGACTTTAATAGAAACAGCTGCATACATCCATGTACAGGTTATTTGAGTCTGTGTCAAATTCAATCTCCGGAATTCAACTTCAGAACTACAGAAAGGTTCGTCAGCCCTGCTCGACATCAGGCGTGATGAGAGTGTGTATGTTGTTGCTACAGTTTGCACGAGAGCAAGTACGGATGACAGATGGTTTATATGTCGTCCAGACTTGATCTCTGTTGAAGTCTGTCAATGCTAATCTAAAGGACAGTAAGCATGACGCTGTGACATAACCATTATGTCAGAGCTTAGTGTCTGTGTGTGTGTGTGTGTGTGTGCGTGCAAGGGCACCGCTGAAACACACTGCTATTATAGATTAAAGCTGGAAATATTGAACCCTAACCCTGAAACACAACATTGTTGTTATAAGTAAATCCAACAAAAAAGACCAACAACATCTGGTTTTACAGCAGCAGGACTGTGTATGTCGGTTTAAAGGGACATTTCACCTGCTGAAATCCTTCTTTTAACATTCAGAGCCCTCCATAAACTAGCTCCTCCATATGTCACCATAACTCTTGAATGCACTCCCACAACATATTAGACAAATAACATCCCTGCCTACCTTCAGCTCTCCCCCCACTATTATCTCAGCCATCTTTTTGTAGTTTGTATTTTAAACTCTGGTATTATTAATTTTTAAACTCTATTTACCGTGTTTAATTTGTCCGTTTTATTTTATCTTAACCCTTTAACACCTAAGCCTCAATATGTCCATTTTGACCTTCTTTTTCTTTTTTTTTATTGTTGCTTATTTTAAATGTCCTGCGACTAAGTGCTTGTGCCAATTGTTCCATAATAACTTTCAATATCTGGCAGTTATTTACAATTTACTGCATGTTAAAATATTGTATTAACAACTTTAAATGAAGAAAAACAAAAAGTTTTACTTCAGAAAACACCGTAGTTGTATACAAATACCACATTTCGCGTGTTAAATTTGAAATTTGAACAGTATAACACATTCGTTTGAGTCTTTGTCTCAAAAGAGACCAAAAAATGGAAACTATGCAACAGTGTGAGTGAAATTACTGGAATGATGACATGTTGGTTTTGACTGCAACTTCTCAGCTTTCAGAAACCGCTGGAATTTTTCCGATAGCACAAACTGTTGCGGTAATGCAAAGTGCGCTCGGTGTTGAATGGTTAACTTTTGTCTAAAGTAACCCTAAGTGTTTGAAAGGCACTTTCAATGAATTTAAATGAATTACTATTATTATTCATGCTGTTCACATTTGTCGTCCTTATAGCTGGTAATAAATAATAATGATAAAACTATCCAAATAAGTACTCACCACCAAGTTCCCTATAACCATGACCAGCATGAAGACCAGGATGCAGAGGGGCTGCCCTGCCACTTCCATACAATCCCACATGGTCTCGATCCACTCGCCGCACAGAACCCGGAAGACGATGAGGAAAGAGTGGAAGAAGTCCTTCATGTGCCAGCGAGGCAGCTGACAGTCGAGGGAGATCTTACACACACAGTCCTGATAGTTTTTGCCGAACAGCTGCATTCCTACCACAGCAAAGATAAAGACGATGATGGCCAGCACCAGCGTCAGATTTCCCAGGGCCCCCACGGAGTTACCAATGATCTTGATGAGAGTGTTGAGTGTTGGCCAGGACTTTGCAAGTTTGAACACACGTAACTGTCAAAAAGAAGAAGAACAATTATGTTCAACTGCATGTCGCAGCCTTTTTTAATATCTGCAGTAGAGTACGCCTCTAAACGGTGGCTTGTTTGTCAATTCCAAACAGTAATATATTCAGAACAGTATTATATAATTCACAAATTGGCTCTTGTCGCAATTGATATCCTGAATTGGGTTGAAATTGTCACACTTTGGTCCCAGTACATAACATTTTGGGAAACGTTGGTATAAAAGATGACAAATTAGACTATAAAGTCATTTATTTGGTAGATTTAATTTACCAGTCTAAAGGACCGCAGAACAGACAGCCCATCTACATTAGAAAGACCCAACTCCATCAAACTGAGGCAAACGATGATGCCGTCAAAGATGTTCCAGCCCTGCTGGAAGTAGTAGTACGGATCCAGAGCAATCAGCTTCAGCACCATCTCCGCTGTAAATATCCCCGTGAACACCTGGAAACAAAACGGAAGCGGAAACAATCGAGGTTTATATTTGCAAGCAGGAGCGACACAGAGGCATTGCACATGTTCTGCGCTGTTGTGAGCTTTTACACTTGTGTGCTGCCATATCTATGTTGCCATAGATGTTGACTGTGTGTGCTTTAAATAACTGGACAGAAAGCATGCTATACTAATTCAACGTTCAATGTCTACTTTACTATTCTTATCGTAGCTTATAGTCATATTCGAAACTTGTCATAATTGTTTGTATCATATTATTCTATGTATTAGTGTATGTTTGACCCTTACCCTTTGAAACCTTGTTGTTGAAAAGTGTACAAATAAAATATTTATTATTATACATTTAGATAAAATCCATGAAACTCTTGATAGAATCTGCGGACGTGTCCTTTTTTAAAATACTGCCACTTATCAAAATAAAGCAGACCCAGTATTATCACAGAAGAGCCTCAGCATCACTGACTATAAAAACAAAGAAATCTTTATCTGAATGAATGTCGTTCCCTCTCGACTTCGTCTCCACTGCTCATCTGCCACCTACCAGCACTTAGTGTAAGTGTGATAACTGCTCAATATCTGCCCTTTCCTGTCATTAAAACCCCCTCTTACCAGATTGCCCACTGAGAGCATGGCGTTGAACTCCTCAGTCATGGGATAGTGCTCCAAAGCCATGAAGAGGGTGTTCAGCACAATGCATATAGTGATACCTAGATCCAGGAAAGGATCCATCACCATGATCTTCACCCACTCCT
The DNA here is from genome assembly GCF_958295425.1 of Solea solea. Lineage (NCBI taxonomy): Eukaryota > Metazoa > Chordata > Actinopteri > Pleuronectiformes > Soleidae > Solea > Solea solea. The sequence goes on along the minus strand of NC_081134.1, from coordinate 5,999,172 downwards.
TCATCGTCCGCCACCAGGGGCAGCATTCCCATATCAGGTACTTCTTGGCAAATGTGTACCAGCAGGGATGGCACTTCTGCCTCGACTCCTCCAGCTCTACAAAGAGACACCAAGGTCAGCTGCTCGTCCGCAGACTGTCTGTCTGTTTTAAAGTTATACACGTGACATGAGACGCATTTTTCTTGCCATAAGACAGCCATCTTTGACTGGAAACTGAAGTTTGTGAACCACACTCACACACACACAGCAAAGTCCAGAGAGAAAATCAGCGTTCATACATCACAGCGGGGAAGACTGCTCCATCAGTATTTATTATTTTGTGACTTTGGTGATTGAGATCCTTTGCTCACGATTAACAAAACTAACACAAACTTACAGAGAGAGGCAGCAGGAGACCAGCAGCTCCTGTGTACCTGAAAACTAAAAACGCTCATTTTCTCTATGTCCTTTGGTGTGAGAGCGTGTGAGTTGAGCCTTTTGTTAATCGGCTAAAATGTCTTTCAGTCCAGAAACCATGTTGTCAGTGAGTGTCCAGCTCCCAAGTAATGTGTCAGTACTTCAAAACCTGAACTATACCTTTGAACCCTGAAAACAATATAACTAATTATTCAAGTCTTGTTTATCGAGTGGTATAGGTTGGCAGTGGAGTGCAAGAAAGTAAAGAAGTACACATTTTCCTATCTGTATTTCTTAAATAATGAGGAGAACTCACCATCCATGGCATCACTGAAGAAACTGACAGAGCTCAGTCCTCTCCTCCTCTGCAGGGGGGAAGGCTTGAGCACTGTAGGAGAAGACTGGGGGAGTGGTCTGGGAACTGAGTCTTCTGCACTGATGGACTTCTGGTAGACGGACAACATGAAGGGATTTTTGTAACGTTTTCTTACAGAGCGAAGGATTTAAAAGTAAATAGAATGTAGGATTTTGCAGTTTCACTCACTGTGTCCTCTCTGATCCTATCCATACTATGAGCAGCCATGGAGGTGGCAGTGTGCAAGCCGACAGAGGTGACTCCGTTGTGGTCTAGGGAACTGTTGAGACGGCCATTGATGGCGAGGCTGGGGGTGAAGGTTTGAGAACAGTGACTCATCATGCTGCCCGTCCTCCTCTTCCAAGGCGTTGCTATTGAACTGGCTCGACTCCTGAAGGCGTCTCCATGGACGCTGTACTCGTCGTCCCCAAATTCAGCCTCCGAGTTGTTTCGTGTCCGGAAAGAGCTGAAGACGCTGATCTGGCTTCCTCTCCTGGTGCTGAGGGGGTGAGACGAGAGCGTGGCCAGCAGAGGGTGGACAGGCAGTGGAGACGGAGGAGGCTAAGAAGACACAGAGGACACATTAGCTCCAAAGACCTAGAACATTAGAGACCATCGTACAGGCTATAGTCCATTGGCTACAACATACCAGTGGCTCGTCCAGTTGGTCAAACTTCTCATCTTCACCTTCCTCTTCCATCTCCTCCGACAACATCCTGTGAGATCTTCTCCTTCTAATGCTGCTTCGTCGTGTACTTCCCGCCTTCATACAGAGTGGAGACAGCTCTGGGGATAACACACAGTCTTTCTCCTGGACGTGTCTCTTTGCTGCGAGCTACAAACAGAAAATAAATATATATATTTTTTTATTTGTCCCAAGTTTAAAGCGCACACGGTGATACCTGTTGTCGGGGTGCACTGCACCTACTCGTTGCTCCTGTCGAAGGTGCTCCATAGCCACCTGAAACTCTTTCTCTTTCTGCCAGGCCTCGGCTATGGTGGCTTGGTTCTGCTCCTCATAGGCCATTGCCACTACAGCCAGAATGAGGTTGACCAGGTAGAAGGAGCCCAGGAAGATTACCAGCACAAAGAAAACCATGTAGGTTTTCCCAGCAGAGCGCAGAGTCTGAGGAAGCAGATATGAAGTCAGCGATGTTGGATCCCAGTCTTCTAACATGTTTCTAATGTTTTGACACAATGGAGAATAAATCATTTAACTGGCTACATAAATGAAATGACGAGTATACGCCTGTACCGGAGGTCTGCAACCTGCACCTAATGTGGCTCTTCATCGCCTCTGCAGTGGCTCCCTGTAGCTTTGAAAAAATTAGGTTTATGTTTATTTTATCTCATTAATTTCTTTCAAGGTGAACACTTGTTTTTTTTAGGGATCAAGGCGACAAATGAAAGTGGTTCAATATATCGTCCACTAAAATATGCGTCACAGTCTATGTCTACCTCAAATGTGATATTTAAAACGTTCCAGACGTGGGACGTTTCAAAGTTGTCTTTTTCTACTTTTTAGATTTCATAAATGCAACAAAATATGTTTTTTTATTATGTATAGTATATCTATATATAAAACTTTATACGTGATGTTATGTTCATTTTAAGGATTAAATAGGTTTTGCGGCTCATTCATTTGGTGGAGAAGGGACAAAAATAGCTCTTTTTAAGACTAAAGGTTGCAGACACCTGGCCTATACAAACACTTGGGTACTGCCACTAAACCCTTGTTAATGTTACACACTGGACCTTTGTCTAAATCCACTCTTCAGTGTGAAAACTGGAAAAACGTGATAATGCCTTATAAGTTACAATTTAGTGGATACGTATAAAAGCACATATTCAGATTAAAACACATATTCAGATATTGCACCTGATGGAACAGTTTTTCCCAGTAGTCTTGTGTCATGAGTCGGAATAGGGCCAAAAAGGCCCAGCCAAAAGAATCAAAACTGGTGTAGCCATAGTTTGGGTTTCTTCCTACTTTTAGGCAGTCAAATCCATCTGGACACTTCCTGTAATGCACAAAGAGTTAAAAAGCAGGAGACAGACAAGTGTAGGTCAGGACTGGTCAACAAACTTTGTGCACAAGTGAATCAAAAGCATGGCGGGGGACAGAGTTAAAAACATCTCCAGTATCTACATGCTGCACCGTGGCTCTGACTCCACAGAGGAGGGAAGTGGATGGGTCAGTAAGTACCTACGCTGCTATCATCACCATTGTTTCAACTGAAGAGGGCACTTAAAATTCATTCCAGGCAGGAGCACTGAAACGCACTAGAGCAAAAAAGGATTACACTGAGCCAGCTGAATATCAAACTGCAGTTGACATTTTTCAGCGCTCTGATCTTCATTGTCGGCATAGTGGCATTACTGCGAATATTTAAGTCCAGCAGCTGAGAACATGTCAGTGTGTGAGTGCAGAATAATTTCATAATGGCTAGGAAACAGCTGGGCGGGTGAACGCCGCTGTGAGAACAGCTGCAGAACTCACTGGACAGCCAGCTGAGCAGTAATGCTCAGTAATAATATCCAGCAGTGAGGACAGAGGACGCTGCGTGAGGCCAGCAGCACGTCAGGCTGTGCCTTCCCCTCCGCCTACTGCACCGCTCAGCCCGGCATACACCGGAGCCTTCTTTTAATCAGTCTGACTGCAGATATAGTCAAAGTGCCGCCCTGAAGGACCACACAGTGTTCTGTCCCTGGTATCTGACACGGTACAAAATGATACGTCGACTAATTTTAACTTAGTCCAGTCATCGTGTTACTTTGAACGGATTAAGTTATGTAAATTTAAGCTGAAATAAATTGCACTGATATACACCAAATTGGATTTTAGCACTTTTGTATGTTTCATATGATGACATTTTTTTATGATTCTGTGGTGTTTTATGATTAAGATTGTGATCCTGAAAATTGCATATTTGATGAATGAATGAATGAGCTGACTGTTATGGACTGTTACTGTTACTGTTACTGTTACTGTTATGTAATCTGATGGAAAAAAAAAGTAGCTGCATGGAAAGTATTAAAATATAAGAAAACATCATAGAAAACATTTGCAAAAGCATAAAAAAAAAAAAACAACTACACATGTTTCAATGATTCCTCCTTTGAACTTTTTTTTTTTTTTTTACAGCTGTGAAACGCTGTTGTAAAAACAAAGTACCTGTTGGGCTAATGCCACACAGGTTTCCATGGTAACTGCCCTGGAGACTGCACTTGCATGGATTTACCCCGAGTTAAGAGTCCTCAAGGAGAGCTGCTGTGCCATATGTACTCGCCCTGGGATCTGATCTGCCTCCACGGAGCTGAGACAACATCCACAGACAACATCAAGCACTGACGGCCGGGCAGAGCGACGGCCGCAATGTGGTCAAACATGTGGTGCTTTGCTTTTGTTTATGCTCCATTGTGTCTGGAGCTCAGGATTAGTGTTAATTCAGTTATTAACTTGTTTTCTTTCAGTGTTAATTGTGAGAAAACTCCACAAAAAACATTATGAAAAACACCACACAAAACACCTCTAAGCACTGTCACACCTCTATGTGATGTTTCCACAAGTCTCTGCTCCATGTCGACATGTTGGATTCATCAGTAACGCATTCATGCTGCAAATCTCCTGTCCTACCATGACGTTTTTCTACTGGATTCACATCTGGGGACTGGGTGGAGGAGGTCAGTGAAGCTCAGTGTGAGATGACATTTGCTGTGACATGTTTCATCATCACGCTGGTCCTGTTCACTATGTTGACACTTTTTTTTTTATCCTTTTTGCACAAAAGCTTGAAAGGATTTGACAAAAAGTGAAGTAAGTGCAATAGAAAATGGTCAAATAAGTCTCAACGACCTGGGCTCAGTGGCGGGCCAGTCAATTGAAAAAGGGCCAACAATTTTTTAGGGAAAAAGTGACATTTCCATACCGGTTGGTGATATGTATATCACAATGTTTCATCAGGACTATTGCAAAAATGATATTCCTGATAGTATTTCACAAAGTTTCAAAATAAAAGTCTTTGTTTTGATACAGACCTATATACTATATAGTTCACAATAAAAACTAATTTTTGTGCAAAAAAACACACAACAATAACGCTCTGCTTTACGGCATCCAAAGCAACCTATGAAATGAAACCAACCACCAACTATGGCGCCATAGCTCAGTGTTCACATATTTGTACTCCACGTCTCTGTGATAGTCTCGTAGCAGTCCTTTCTTGGACATCTGTCAATCTCAACACAGGGTTTTCCTTGTGTCCTGGACAGAAGTGACGGCCATCCATGCCCCTGACAGCCAAGGGTAAAAGTTGAAGCTGTCTAAACAATCAGTCATAATCCTTGATGCACAGTGGCTATACGATGTAAAGGGATAAGCGTTCGCCGGAACTCTACAGTAAGCGTGATGAGAAACAGCTGGAACATTTGAGCAAATCATTTAACACAAACTTGTAGCCAGTGAGGCTGGAGATATCTTTTGAAAATGTACGTGTGCATGCATATTCTCCCGCATGTCTGGTGTGTCTGTGTGTGTCTGTGTGTGTGTGTGTTCTTGAGTGTCATTTTGTGTTTGTGTGTGTGGTCATAATGTATCCAAAGCTTTAATTTGGAAATCTACTCAGGGATTACTTGTTGGAATACACTCAAAAGATTAAGCATCCTGTGTATTTTATGTCCTCCGTCCTGACCTGCTTAATATCTTGTCCATGTCCAGACCCGGCCTCTGAATGTTCCCTCTAAAAAGTCACAGAAGTCCAAAGGCCGACGCATTTTTCTAGACAAAAACATACGCTTTGGTCGGGCAGTGTTTTCACTTGTTTTGACCCTTCACCTGGCAGCCAAGACCTAAAGCTGTGTCCCTCTGTCTTTAATCACCAATTTAACTACAAACGAATGAAAGAAATTTGATGCATTCCGTAAATAAATGGGACAAACCGTTTGTTTTCTTGTTATCCACATGTCATTATGAAACCCATTAGACACAGGAAAGAAAGAAAACTGTTTAACTGGCACTGAGGGTGGATCTCACTGTGCTATTAGAAAAGTCTACAAATAAAAAAGCACACATTTGTAGACTCCTACAAGTCCTGTAATTAAATTAAATCAAATTTGACACTGAAGTGGATTTGTCTTCTGGAGTGATTGATGTTCAGTTTACTATCAGTTTTAATCCCCTGCAAACAAATAGTCTCAAAGACGCCTAAAATGTCTCCCATTAAAAAAATAGTGTGAGTGACAATGGAAAACTTCTAGTTCAAGCTTTGAGAGTTCAGATGGAAAAAAAACTTGATCAGATTCACAAGCAGACCTTTGTTTGTATTTAGATGTTGTGCCCTACAGCTTTAAAACTCTTCTGGTAAATATAGTTTAGGTTTTCATTCTACAGTTGACCTGGAGAAATCAATACAGTATCTCGTCATGACAACAATACGCTTGTAGTATACAAATCCACAGTGATCTGGCCTGCCCTGTTTAACCTAATCATGTCACAGAGCTTTTGAGATGATGAAATCTCTAAAGACCTCCCTCCCTCCCTCCCTCCCTCCCTCTCTCCCTCCAGCTGATAACTCCATGTTTCTCAGCAGAGGGTTCCAGTTCCAGCGGGTGATTATCCACACCACGTTGTCTTGTGTACACTCTCTCTCTCTCTGTCTGTCTCACGATACACCCCTCACTCAAATAGGTCAAATATTTTAAAATAGGAAGCTTTTATTATGTGTTGTGTTGTTTTTTTTTTGTTCAGTGAACACCTTCTGCATCAAGCCTGATGATGCATTAGATCAAAAGCCATTAGATGCTAAACATGACGATATTATGTAATAGCGCACAGAAGATTAACAAGCAGTAAGCAGGACGCTCACTCACCCTGCATCACTTCCAAATCCACATATTAAGGCGTCCTTTGCACCTTCAACTTTGTAGAAATTATCTACAACAACAAAGAAAAAGAAAAGAACATTTCAAGGATTTTTTTCCTTTTTAACTTCACTGCCTAATGCTGGTAAGGGTGGACGTGTTTTGGGCTGACCTTCACTGCTGAGGAAGTCTGCTCTGGAGCTCCACGTTACATTGTTACAGACAAAGGAGGCGTTGGGGCTGTAGGTGGAGTTGATGCAGTGTGCGAGACTGCGGACGCACTTCTGACGTAGGATCCCCATGAAAAGCTGCAGGCCGATGAGGGCGAACACGCTGAGGCAGAAGACGGTTAAGATCATCACATCTGCCAGCTTCCTCACAGACTGGATCAGGGCACCAACAATGGTCTTCAGACCTTGAAGGAGGACACGGGACAATATTTTCTGAGTGCCTGAGCTGACAGCGAATACAGCTTTACCGTGGGTGTGAATGGAAACGAGACTTGGGACATGGGGGACGGGGCAGACATCTTACCTGGGATCACTGAGATGGTTTTCAGGGCTCGCAGTACTCTGAAGGTTCTTAGTGCAGAGACATTTCCAAGATCCACAAATTCTGTCACATATCTGTAAATTTGTATGGAAAAAAAAAAAGTTATGAGGTGGTTTCATTCAGTCCCTTCACCATTATAAGCATCTCTTTACATAAACCAAGCAGTCGTCTGATTCAAAGTTAAAAGATAAAAAGAGGAAATATAATATAATGATGATAGACTAAATAGCACATGTTTGATGAGTTAGTTGGCTGACTCACAGTTAAATTTATAACAAAATAATCTCCAGAGCTGATGACGGCTTTCAGAGAAAGTCCACGCAGTACAAGTGATTTTGTCTCACAGTCAAACTCAAACAAAGCCACTGTCATACCAGGATGACTGACCTCAGCATCCAGAGGTCACCTGACAAATCTTCTACCTGCATCAATCATGACTGACATGCTCTCTGACCTCTACAACAGGCTTATCATTCATGCGACATCTTTTTGTTTCCCCTCTCCTTCAGCTCTTACATATGCAGCCACAGATAATGAAAGAGAAATAAATGCCAGGTGAGATTCATCATCCGTACAGTGAAGATTGTTACTCACGCCATGACAATGACGGTGAAGTCCAGCCAATTCCATGGGTCTCTCAGGAAGGTGAAGGGCAACAGACAGAATCCTCTGGCTAAGATTTTTATCGCTGACTCGAAGGTGTAAATGGCAGTGAACGTAGACCTAGAGGTGATTGATGAAAAAACAACAGTGAATCCCCAAATTTAGTGGATGCCACAAAAAACGTGTTATGAATGATGATTTTAAAAGGCAACGACAAAGCAAACAGTCTAGGACAGTGGTAGCTGTCAGAATATAGAGCTATTTAAAGATGCACGGTGGAACATTTAGGAGGCAGAAATTGAATAGACTACGCACACACGTTTGTATGACTTTAAAGATACTAAAATAACTAAAACAATTCAAATAAGCCTTTTACATGTACTTAAAGCAAGGGGCCTTGCTTTACGGAGGTCACTGTGCATCTACGGCAGCCCAAATGGACAATTTAGACACAGTGTGCATTTGCCATTTTCAAGCAAATATACAAACATCCACATCCTTTCTAGTATACAAAAAAGTCACTGTTGTTCCCTGCCATACTTATGAAAGGGAGGAGTGAACAGAAGAGTCTTCGAATGGTTTCAATCTGCAGTCTCACTAATTCTTACACAGTTGAACTTAGACACCTATTGTCTATTAATTTAGGAGTTCACCGGTTGTAATCTGTAGAAGAAAGTAAAGCAAATGACTAATTAGCATCATAAGGGACGTTAGTTGCAGAGATTATCTCTGCTGACTGGCGACCTCATGATGACCTTTGGACTGTGCATCTTCCCTGTGTCAAGTCTCAATGCTGAGCTCGGCCACTCACGTATAGTGGCTGTGTGTGACTGGACAGTGACTTTAAACTTGATGCACAGATTAGCTCAGCACTCAAATCCAGCTTTTTTTTTCCCAATTGAGACAACTTGCCAAAGCTACACAATTTCTTTCTCAGCATCATGTTGTGCCTTTACTGTTTTTATCGTTTTTACTTTTGCATTTGTCCTCATGTCTGTGTACAGCCCTTTGGCCAACTGTGTTGTTTTTAAAAGTGGACTGGATATACGATACATACCGGAGAGTGTTTTTTAATCACTTAATCCTAGTAACTGCAATAAAAGCCAACTGTTTCTAGTCATTCCATATTTATTTATAAGTTCATTTATAAAATCGCAAATGGTAAACGAACGAGCATGAGAGCAGAGAGCATGCCACAAGATAAAAATGCATCTGACCCACTGATCACAATAACAACGTAGCCACATCTTTCATATCATGCATAGCAAAGTATTTCTAAGAACTCTTCGGGTAATTCTCATTCTTTTTTTTTTTTAAACATGCGTATGGAACATGTTGGGTTTAGTATCTAACATGCATGCATCAGATTACTTACATGTGAAGTGACTCTCCAGTCACGACTGGTAAAGCAACAAACCCCAGCAAAGTTTCACATTAGAACACACAGAACGATTTATGTCGCAGCAAACTCTGCAGCAGTGATCCCCAAACAAGTGATGTAGTAGATACACAAAAAACTGATTTGTGATTCCATTTTAAAACTGGCATATAAATAACACTGTATTATAATACAATTATACTGTGCTGGCCAAACACACGTGTGCGGGAGTAGGGGGTACATGGGTGGAGGTCAAATGTTGGAAGGAAGGCATACGGGATTGTGAACAGTTTGGGAACCACTGCTCTACAGGATTAGACAACACCTGCCCTTACTGCTCAGTATGTACTTACTCCAGGTATTTGGTCCATGGTGCAGGATCGGACATGGCCATGAAGAAACAGTTGGTCAATATAGTGAACATTATGAACAGGCTAAACAACGTGGAGAAGGCGCTAAGGAAATCGGCGTCTTGTGAAATTTGAAATTCACAGTTGCAGAGAGAAATGTAACGCTCATAGACACAACAACGCAGTCAGCGTGTCCCATAATCCTATGGAATATATCTATTAGGATAAGCCATCTCAGTGGTATTACAACTACAGGATATGCGGATTATAGATAATGATATCACTCTCTCGCTACATCACTAACTTTGAGAGATTAAGTCATTCAAAAAATGTATTTACTAAAATGAGTAGAAAGTTTCTCCTTCAATACATCATGTAACATAGAGTGAATGCGTACTTGCACTTGCAGTTTGTAGTTACTGTATGACATAACGATTCAGAGGAAAGGTTCCCTCCTGCATGTGAAGCGTGAGTCAGCTGTCGGAGAACTAATAGGCAGCGACCACATGATGCGAAATCTCCTCGCTCTTATTTCATTTAAGAGATTAAAAGCAGGATATCAGAGGATTTGTTTTGCGATTACAGAGAGGACCATTACAAGGCTGTTTCAAAACTGGGACTATGGAATATTCCAATAGAAAACTATAGAGGGGGGGAAGCACTAAATACTCCAAATAAGCTTAGCAAAGAGTGCACAGGGCCACTATTTTTACATTTCTATTTTTGTGTATATCAACATAAACAATCCATTGACTAACACAAGAAATATACATAGACTGTGGCATCCAAAAGGATATGAATGGACTAAAATCTTTATGGCGATTGATCTGATGCAGTGTAATGGACTAAAGATGTAAATTGCAGATGTGGCACTGAATCTGAAGATGACCTTCCCTTTGTTAAGTACGATAAAAGTCTGCGGAAGAAAGAGAAAAACAGAAATCATTCATTAGAAAAATCACACTTTTCCAATTTCAGTGTTCGCAATTTATAAATGAAGAAAAGCAAAAATAAATCATGTGAATGTAGATTTATTTGCTAATACTGTGTACAGGAGCAGCACTTCTGCCTCCAAGAAAGCAATGAGTGCAAGTACACTGAGATAATAGAGGCAACTCCAAAGTAAGCTTAACCTTTACCCAACAGATGTGGTAATTATTTAAATATTTTCCCTTCTTTGGATAATCCTCCCATCCAGCAGCACATCACATGCCAAAACAAAGACACCCCGAGACGACCTTTTTCATCTCTCCATAAGCAGCCTATTAATGGGCAGCAGACTGATCTACCAACAACTTGCTAATCCAATTTCTGCATCCACGAGAGATGTAAAGAAATGGAGCCAGTCTCTCAGTGAATTCAGTTAAAACATGAGCTGATCTGCTGAATCCTGACCAGTTTTGTCAGTAAAATCAGACACGGTCTTACTACCGATACACAAGGGCTTCACATTTTTCAGTTTATAATTAATAAATGATAAACTACTCTTTTATTTAATGTCTTTTCATGCTCAAAGGATCAGTGAGGATTCCTGAAAGACTATGTACTGAGAGACTGCAGCCATGACAAATATTGAAAAGAACAAAACCAACAATGAATTACAGAGTGATGAGTTTCTTCTTAACCCAGAATATGGGCGCTACACTAGTTTCTCTATTGGTCGTGCGATTGAAAATACGCTCTGGACTAAGAACTATAGACTACAATATCCAGCTTTTGTTGTTGTTTTGTTGGTGGCAACACAAAGGTCATTTTAACACTTTTTAACACATGTAAAATATGGCACAAATCCTGATGGTGGAAGTATCCAAAGAGCAAATGATCATATACAGTATAACTATCTGAGAACTGCTTTGAAATGTTTCCATCTTCTATAAGAACGAGGGTTACGTTTTCAAAGTTTACCTAACTGAATATACACTTAGGTATATACACAGCAGAGTAGTGGCTAGCATTGTTGTCTCACAACAAGAAGGTCATGGGTTTGAATCCTGGTTCAACTGAGGGCCTTTCTGTGTGAATGTGAGAGGGAATGGATGTTAGTCTCTGTGAGTTTGCCCTGCGTTGGACAGTCAGCTGAGACCACATTTACGTGGTAGGGGCATCAACTAAAAGGTTGTGTTGCCAATTTGAGAGTTTGTTGCTTCACTTTGCTCGCGTTGCATGCGGCACAAACTGAGAAACATTCAACTTTCTAAGTGCATACCAACACAGGCACTAGGCAATCAGATCACATTCATGCATTAAGCTTCATGGCTCAAACAGAGCTCTTGGACAAGGTTGTCCTCCCCAGTGCCGATGTTTTTTGGCAGACAAAGTAGACCCAAAAATGGCGCTAAAGTGACATGTACATCCTCCAATAGGCCTTGATCACCACCAACACACTCACGCTGAAAGACAGAAATGCTCACCCTCTGTTTTTCGTAATAAAATGGATCGATGTCTTCCAGTGGCACACCAATAAGCTCTGGAGGGATGTCGCCATAGATGCGCGGCAGCTGCTTGCCTGCCTCCAGATCGACCCGAGGTTTGGATGGCTCTGCGTTATTGTGAGGCTCCTGGAAAGCCTTGGTGTTCTTGGCCTGCTCCTCCGAAATCCGCTGCTCCATGGCAGCCAAAGATTCACGAGTGAACCGCCGCAAGCTTTCAGGACCCGTTGGTAACAGCATGGCTGCCATCTTTTCATCCTGCTTCTCCTCTGCTAGAATTTACTTACAGCTACAGGAGCAAAGGCATGAGAAAAGGAGATGGAAGGAGGAGAAGAAGAATAGTAATGAAACTCAGTTATGCACACGTATGAAAGACAACAACTTAGCAGCTTGACATATATGCCAGATGTCAGAAGCAACTTGGGGTTAGGTGTTTTTTGCCCATTAACATGTTGGCATGTAGATACCAGGTGAAAGACGACCTGCTCTACCAATGATCCACTGCCTCCCCAACGTAGGCAAACGCTTTTCTCAGGAGTTTCAGGAAACCAAAAATACTGTGCTCATGACATCAGTTGCGTTGAAAGTTGCAGTCATTAGATAACTGTGCATGTCCAAGTGCATACATGTGTGCATGATGCATGAATGTAAGCTCACTTTGTTTGTTTGTGTGTAATCACAATAAGAAAGCTTCAGTCAGACCTTAAACTGCATCTGATGTTTTGAAGTTTTGAACCATTCCTATTAACCACAAGCTTTCTGTTATCTAACCATCTCTGTCAAACTAGGGCAGCCATAGCTCTGAGTCAGGGATTAGGTCTGATCAGGAGTTTTCACTAGCAATGATTTAGCAGCAGTGATCACTCAATGAAAGTCTGCAAAAAAACAACAACTTTACAGTAACATAATACTATATCTCCCTATATCTATTTGGAGGTTCTCTAAAAAAAGATTGCTCAGTGGATTTCTTGAAATGAACATTTTGTGCTGTTGTGGTTATTATGTGTTGTGAACAAGCTCAAAAAGATTCTAATTCATAAACTTTCCATTTCCAGTTCGGGTAATTGATCAGAAATGATGCACTGTTTAGATTTGTGCAAGACACATTTGCATTATAATATCTAAGTCTGTGTGTAAAATTACTTTATCTTCTATCACAGTGTTTTCCAAAACGTTCCATCAGTAAATGAAAATCTAAAATGTGAAAAGATATTGAGATTTTGTGCATGTTATTTAAAACATACACACATAAATCTTAACTAAAAGCTTGGTAAAGTTTGCTTGGGGACTGTTTGCTGGCTGTTTTACATTGATGGTTTTAGCTTGGTTTGATCTGGCTGTTTAAGGGTTCATTCACACCAGCCCTTCTAAATCGAATCCGAGTTCATTTGCTCGGAAAGTCCGGTTCGTTTGGAGGCGTGTGAACGCGCCACCGAACTCTGATCTGCCTAAAAACGTCGGTCTCGTTCGCTTCAAGTGAACCAAATTCAGGAAGTGGACTACGCAGGCCATTGTGGGTAAACGCAACCATAACATATGCATGTGTAGAAGGATAGTCGGGAGAAATTGTGTATATGTGTGGTATGTTCACTTCAAACGATAGGATTTGATGCAGCGCCACATTTTGCTCTTATGTGGAGGAAACAGAAGTTGCCCTGCATTAATTAAGCAACAGATGAGCAAGTTTTCTTGCTCAATGTTGTCTTGTCTCCTTTTTCAGTAATTCTTGATGCAGCGCCGCCTCAGGCGGGGAGGGGAATACGTTATTCAAAAGATTTGGTTTGTTACACTTAAGTACAGTGTGAAAGCAAACTCGGACCGGCTGAATGTTGCGACCAGAACCGACTTTTTTTATAGACGATCCCATGTCTCTGCCTTTCTTCTTTTAAAATGTCCAAAAGGTTTGTTATACATTGTAACTCTCCTCATTCCCTGGACTTTTACGGGGACGTCACATTCTCACCCTAAAAAAGTTCTCCCACGACCAATCTGTGTGCCTTGACCCAGCCTTTGGGAATCAAATACTCCCCGTTGTTGAAATGACTCTAGATTTCTGATGATTTTCTGATCCTCTGGGGGATTATTCCAGGATGTGAATAATAATAATAATAAGCATGATTTGTTGAAGTTGCCATGTACAGTGCCCTGACAGTCTTCACATCCTGAATTCGACAAAGAAGTTAAACAAAACTGCATTTAATTAAACAAACTTCCAGCACAGACTGCCAGTCAAAGGTACTGTACATGCTGCTGCCTTATTACAGTGTGAGTCGCTCTCTCAGAGCTTCATACTGAGCTCAGACGGATCTGGTGACCTACTTCTTTGGCAAAAACCTTTCAATGTAATTGCAGCAGATAGCTTAAATGTGTAGGTTACGGAAGGTATAGACCTACAAAACCAGAGAGTGATAAAAGTATTAAAACGACAAGAGCGCAGCAGTAATGAAGATACTTTTTTTTTTTTTACATTACAAAATACACATTATGTGTTACATGACCTCCTCTCCAATCTTAAAAATGATCAAGCCTCCCAGATCCTTAACACAAACACTGTCTGGGACTTTACAATCTATAGGAATTATCTGCACACTCTACTGCAGGAGTCTCAAAATGACCTGGGGGCCACTGAGTGTCTAGTTTGACCAGTAGGAGCCTGGTAAAGTGAAAAAAAAAGAATCTGCTTTTGGTGGGCGATATGAGTTTAAAATTATACAACATTATGGCATTGTGATATTGCAACAATTTGTTTTTGTTTTTATTTTATTCTTTTTATATGTATTTTGTTGCCTTGTGTGAGCGTCCGTCTTTGATTTATTATTCTGTACAGCACTTCACTGTGGTTGCTTTTAAAGCGCTTTACAAATAAAGGTCGATTGGATGGGAGAATTTTTATTTAGTTCACAATAATAAAACATATTTATGATGCAAAATTAAATTGTATATACATTGCCAAAAACGTGCCAAATAAAAACCCTTGAATTTGTATTTTAAATTTTTTTAAATTTAAAAACTTCAAGATGTTACTCAACAAAGAATATGAATATCTCAAATGTCAAACCACTTCCTCACATGTCATGTAATATATAACCACTGAATGTTTTAATATTTATTAATTATTTTATTTATGCTATTTTTCTGTATTGGGCCTTTTATTAATTCATCTGTACAGCACTTTGGTCCACTGACATCCCTATACACACATAAACACACATAAACACACACACACACACACACACACATATACATATACATATATATACATACATACATACACACACGTATATATATATATATATATATATATATACATATACATATACATATATACATATATACATATATATACATATATACACACATATTGTACATACTACAAGTTAAGCCTAAAACGAAGTCTTTGTTGATGAGGATTTGCGTGAATTTTAATGTGTAAAGTAACTTTTAAGTTTTCCACGTGAGTGCACATGTTACACAAGATGCAGTTTATGTACTCAATAGTATTTGTCAAAAAACGATCCTCTAAGAGGTACTTACAAATGAAACTCTGTGATTTACAGGCTCGTTTCCAGCGTGAAGTTGTTGTGGTTTCAGGGGAAAGAGCTGCAGCCAAAGCCTCCGAGTAAAATCCATGTTTTCTGGTTAGCATTTATTCCGCTTCACGGAGCAAAGTGTCATCATTACAACAAACAGGAGACACGAGCAAAACTCACAGCTGACCTAGAGACAAAAAACGCCACAGGTTATCCTCGTGTTGGACATGTAAAAAGCTGCCACAGGAGGTGTGAGCGGAGGAAACGTCCTTTTCCCACTCCACGCGAGTTTGTCTTCCGTGTTCATCCCACAGAGGATCAGGTCCCAATCCGCAGAGCGTGGGGGGGGGGAGGAGGGGGAGGAGGAGACGCACCTGCAATTGAGCAGGAAAGAGGGAGGATGTCTCTCCCCCTGTTTGTCTGTCTGTCTGTCTGTCTCTCTGTCTCCCTCTGTCTCTCTCTGTCTGTCCCTGACCCTCTGAAGTGACACACAGCAGAGAGAAACAATGAAGTTTAGTAACATGGACACACAGAAGAAATCTTTGTCGGACCAATATGATGAATTTAAATGGATTATTTTGTAAATACTGAAACAATTGTAATAATAACAATTCAGTTTTCAATGTGGTTCTTTATTTGTGCATAAAATATACCTATCAAGTGCAACATGTCCAAACATATAACTGTAAAATATCTCATGACATTTATGACAGACTTTTATAGCAGATGGCAACAAACAGAGGTCTCTCAACCCTCCCTCTCCTGAATACATCAGGGGACTATGGTGGCCCTTACATACCAGAAAGGACATTGTTGTGCACCTTTAGTCATCCGTGAGCTGAGGAGGCTCCCATAAATACAGATGTTAAAGACAGAAAGTCTACTTCAAAACGTGAAACCTTCACCCTGGCTGGTTTGTGGCAGCCTCGTAAAGCAAAAACTGTGTCTACATACATCAAAAAACTACATTTATTTGTATTTTTAAGCAGTTATACACTTATAGAAACATACTTATGGCTAGTATATTCAATTTCTGGCAATAAAACCTCCTATATATGACACATTGGACCTTTAAATAATAAATATATCTCATATTATTCTTCCCAGCACACGAATGGTTAGAAACTGTTTCCCAAAAACGAACAAACAGCCCGTTTATATCAGTATACTGGTTATATTGGTATTTACTGAGTGTATCAGGTTGTATGAGGGTGTGGAGAACATGTCAGGGTCTTATAAAAGAATACAAGCAAGAACACAGGCAGCTATAACTATGTGCTCACTAAAGCCCTTTACTTCTTACTGTTTAGGAGAATTAAAGAATGAAATCACACGTGTGCTCTCAATCTCAGATACACAGGACTGGTGGTTTAGGATTACATGGCTGTGTTGTCTTGGCCCTCAGTGTAGGTGTCTTATTGCGCCATCTTGTGGCCAAAACACATTTTCTAATTATACAAGAAGACCTAAAAAGAGATGCATCATGCTTAGGTCACCAAATGGAACATGGAAATTATGCTAAATTCTGATTTGGCCGGATTATTTACTGAGGGACATTATTTGTGTATGAATGTTGTAGATTTAGACAGAAACATAAAGAACATTTATGAATAATTATTTAATCTTAACAGTCAGTGTGAGCCTGCTGATGATAAAAGCACACATATATTTTCTTATTCATATGCTTTATATGTTTTTTGTAAATACTCGTATAGAATAGAACTTAAAATCATAAAAGGAAACATACAGAAAGTCATAAAAACAAGACACATTTAAAATAAGAGATAGTAATGAAAACAAGAAATAGAGACAATTGTAAAAGACAAAGAAAACATTCTACAAGTAGAATTCACATTTTAGACATTCTCGAGTTCCCCTGCTGTTAAAAAGGGCCTGAAAACCTGAAACCCAGAGGGGGAAAAAAAAACACCCTCCCAGTGTAAAACTACATTACCCACAATGCTCAAGTGGCTATGTTTTCTTTTTTCCGGATGTAACATCACATGAGTTGACTGTCAACATGCAAGATGGCCACGCATCACAGGCAAAATGCTGCTGGGCGGAGAAAAGTACAGGTAATTTATCAGAGTTTCACGTTTGCGATTTGTTCCGTACCATGTCCGAGGGGTGTCTCAGCTTGGACAAGTGCTTCGCGGAGACTTGACGAAGAGCAAAAACCGTTAAAAATGGCAGCGGGGCAGTAACGAGTCATGACTCGAGCCGGCTAACGTAGCTAGCTTAGCTTACGTGAGGAGTTGCCGTCTCCTGCCAACGGTCGGTGTCTAAATGACTGCGTGGTTTTGTGAACAGTTCTTGCACACATGCGCTGAAGTTACACCATTAAACTGTTAACCAGCTCGTCATTTAGCCTCGGTGA
Source organism: Solea solea (assembly GCF_958295425.1). NCBI lineage: Eukaryota > Metazoa > Chordata > Actinopteri > Pleuronectiformes > Soleidae > Solea > Solea solea. The sequence continues at coordinate 5,981,343 of NC_081134.1, read as the reverse complement.
TGAATGTGGTGTCGTAACAGCCGCTGTTGACGCGTGATAGCCTAGCAACACTGTATGCGGGCTTGGTCTAATTGCTGGGAATACGTTCATGTCTCGGTGATCACATCTAATCATGCTGCCATTGTGCGTGGTTGTCAAATCAAAAATATGGCCGAATTCATCCCTCCCTGCAAAGATGCAGAAAGAAATATATTTGGAAACTGTGTCGTTTATCGTGGCGACGCGTTTGTTGCATGTTTCTAGTATGAACAGGTGCACGAAACTTATCTTGTGAGTAACTAGGTATCCGTGTCAAAACCAGCCCACTGGCTATTCACAACCAGCCCAACAGCAGCAAAGCCAGCCGAATAATTATAAATCCAATACTAGAAACTAAATATACCATTGCCACAAGTCCTGCAGCGTTACTGTCATTGGCATAATGTGTTGTAACATTCGTAAACACAGCACAAAAACAGAAATGTTAAGTGGGACATTAGCATAAGTTAAACAGTTTTTAAATTAAGGTCCAAGATGGCTTTGTATAATTAGACACATTGATTGTGTCTAATTGTGAAGTAAAATACAGTGTGTGTAAATGCATTCTTAGATGTCTGCCTTCTTTTGCCTGTCTGAATGATATGAAGTTACCATTGTAGTTTCCTCTGCATTTACTATCTGCAGTGGTTCCCAAACTTTTCACTCCTGTACCCCTTCAGTTATTTGACCTCCAGCCATGCACTTGTGTCTGTCTGTACACACAGCAACACCAGCACACCACCATCGCCATATATTTTTTTAAATAAATCTACTGCAATGTCTGAATTTGGCTGTATGTCTATGACAGTTTCTAAACGTAATCAGGCTGTTTGCAAATCATGTTTCCTTTGTTATGTTTTTGTTTCTTTTGACTACATGTACCCCCTCCATTACTTTGCGTACCCCTGTTTGGGAATCACTGCTATACACCACATAATTAAAAGTTGTAGTGAATTAACATATTATTGTAATGGCTTATATATCGAAGCGTTACAGTTTTTGTTGTAGATTGCTCAATTTGACGTTTTACTGCAAAAAGAACTGTTTCTTGTTTTGGATCTATCACGGTCTCCCAGTTTAGCAGGAAAATGACTCACTCCCTTTTTTTTTTTTCTTCAGGTGTCCTATGTCATTAGAGATGAGGTGGAGAAGTACAATCGAAATGGGGTGAATGCACTGCAGCTTGACCCAGCACTCAATCGTCTCTTCACTGCTGGGAGGGACTCCATCATCCGGATATGGAGTGTTTACCAGCACAAGGTAAAGATTCTTCTTCTCCTCAGCTGTATTCAATTGAAGTCATGTAATGATCATACAAAGGTCACATGCATGAGTTGCGCTCATTCTTTCAAATTAAAAGTGTCTCGAGTTTTTTTTCTCTTTCACTGTAGCAGGACCCGTATATTGCATCGATGGAGCATCATACAGACTGGGTCAATGACATAGTTCTGTGTTGCAATGGAAAAACTTGTGAGTTTGCTGACTTACATCTTTTATTTCCTCTCCGAATTATAGTTCCCAGCTCTGTATTTTACATTCAGCTATTCTCATTGACTGCCTTCTATTTTTTAGTGATATCTGCCTCATCGGATACAACTGTCAAAGTATGGAATGCACACAAAGGCTTCTGCATGTCGACGTTACGAACACACAAGGACTATGTGAAAGCTTTGGCCTACGCTAAGGACAAGGAGCTGGTGGCATCAGCGGGTCTCGACCGCCAGATTTTTCTTTGGGATGTGAACACACTAACAGCACTCACTGCTTCCAATAACACTGTAACCAGTAAGTAGTGTTTATTTCTCTGTGACAGCTGTTTCTATTTTTAGTTCATGTCTATGTGACCATGTTTGTCAGGTGAAAAACGTTGCACACATGTGGATCCATTCTATTTTGTTTGCAACAGCCTCTTCTTTGAGTGGGAACAAGGACTCTATCTACAGTCTAGCGATGAATCAGATGGGCACAGTCATTGTATCTGGATCCACAGAAAAGGTTTGGTTTCCCAGTGATGCACATACTAATAATTAAATTTAATCCGATTAATGCAACACACAGTTAATGGCTTAACCCAGGAAACGTTTGTCACAAAACAATCTCTAATCTAAAAAGTATTAGTTACTCTTTTTTGTTTTTGGAAACGGGGTGCAAGGTTATATTTGTGCATAATTGGCACCTTAACTGGTGGAGATAAGATTAAAGGTGTTAAAGCTGCTGCTAAAATACATCGAATAGCTCTATATTCTGACAGCTATGTTTGACATTAAGTGTGGTCTCAGTCGCACAACACTTCATCAAACCAGGAACCAGATTTCTACAAAGAAGGTTATTTGTCACAGTCTACGTGGAAGTGACATAAAGAAGAGACAGAGGAATGCTTAATTAAGCAACAGACAGTAGTTTGGCCAAAAGATGACATCACTGAGCAGCTTGAAGGTGATCTGTGAAATGAATCTGTATAAATAAATCTCTTCATGATGTCTCAAAGATGTTTCTTTTTGACTTCCTGGCATCTTTGAAGACATCGCTGAAATTATTTAAAAGATCATGTAAATTGTGGCTACAGTAAACATCCAATTGTTATAATACACGTAAAATGGAAAGGTTACCAGTACAAAGTGATCTGACTCTCTGCTTATATTCTTCAGGTTTTGAGAGTGTGGGATCCTCGAACATGCGCAAAACTGATGAAGCTAAAGGGTCACACGGACAATGTCAAGTCATTGCTCTTGAATCGAGATGGCACTCAGGTGACTTAAGATGTGTGACATAAACTGTGGTTCGCAGCTGATTGACAAGAAGGTAGAAATGATAATCAGCTACTTTCTATTTACTTCCTCTCAGTGCCTTTCGGGCAGTTCAGATGGGACCATCCGTTTGTGGTCACTCGGCCAGCAGAGGTGTATCGCCACCTACCGGGTGCACGATGAAGGGGTGTGGGCCCTGCAGGTCAATGAGGCCTTTACACATGTCTACTCTGGAGGCAGGGACAAAAAGATCTACTGCACTGACCTGCGCAACCCAGACATCCGTGTGCTCATCTGTGAGGAAAAGGCCCCAGTGCTCAAAGTAAGAGTACAGTACACATTAATCAATAAAACTTTTTTTTTTTTCTGTTGAGCAATGATGATGTCATTTTATAGATTAACATTAAATGAAATGTTTTGTCTGGGGAATTAATAATTGTATGTAATGGTCTTGTCAGTATGCCAACCTTTGCTTTAAGTGGGTGTCTGCAGACGGAGGTTCTGGTAGTTTTGTGTTTACCTGCACTTTGGGTTCCCATTGCATACATACTGTAGTGTAGTACATGTTACTTCCTATGCCATATATTCTCTTTTATGAATTTCTTGTTCTGTTTTTTTCTTTTAGGGAATGTTGGGCTGTATTGGGTTTCTTTAAGTTGAAAAGTACTCAGAATAATACATCAGTTAGTCTCCTTGATCATTCATCTGATCATATCTAACCATATGGAGTCATTCACCTTTTTTTTCCTGCCTCCTTTCTGTTGCTCAGATGGAACTGGACAGATCTGCCGACCCACCTCCAGCAATCTGGGTCTCCACCACCAAGTCATCTGTTAATAAATGGGTAAGCATACGTGACACCTCTGGGATCACTGCGTGACTGACAATGTAATGACTGGAATTCAGTGTTTATACAGACTTACGCATGTGGCAACGCCCAAAGCTCCTCAATCAAAGTCCTCCTGCACTGTGTGTAGAAAATTAAAACAAGATTTGTTTTGAGATGACACACAAAATGTAATTGCATTGCATAATTGTGTGTTTTGCGTGCAGTCTCTAAAGGGAATGCACAACTTCAGGTCATCGGGGGAGTATGACAACGATTGCACTACTCCTCTGACCCCACTATGTACTCAGCCAGAGCAGGTCATTAAAGGTAAACTTGTGTTTTTCGTACCTGAAACTGCAGCGCTCTCCTCATCTTCCTTCTGTCTTAAGTAGATTTTTGTCTGTTGTGTTCACAGGAGGTGCCAGTATTATCCAGTGCCACATTCTGAATGACAAGAGACACATACTCACCAAAGACACCAACAACAATGTGGCATTCTGGGATGTCCTTAAGGTAAATGTAGTAAAGTTACTTTCCTCCAATCAATCATGATACTTAGGGTTAAACTGTTCCAACAAATCTAGTGCAGCAATTATGTTAATGACCGATCTCTCAGTTAATTTCTCAATTACACAACATGACACTTGGATAATGATGGTTGTGGGTTTTTCGGTTAATTCTAAATGTTAATTCTGTTGTTTCATTTTATTGTATTTCACCTTCAGGCATGCAAGGGTGAAGATTTGGGCAAAGTGGAGTTCGATGAAGAGATTAAAAAGCGTTTCAAAATGGTCTATGTGCCAAACTGGTTCTCTGTTGACCTGAAAACTGGGGTGAGTCACAATCCTGCTCCTAAAAGATATGCTCCTCAGTTTAGTAAGTGTGTGTCTAAGTAACTCTTTTATTTGCTGCTGAACAGATGCTCACTATCACACTGGATGAGAGCGATTGCTTCGCTGCCTGGGTTTCTGCAAAAGACGCAGGGTTTTCAAGCTCCGATGGTTCAGACCCAAAGTGTAAGATATCTGAATTAATCACATTTTATAATCAAATACACATTAGATACTGCAACTAAGAATTGCATGACGTTGACCCTTGGTCTGTCGCAGTGAACCTCGGTGGACTGCTGCTGCAGGCTCTGCTGGAGTTTTGGCCAAGAACTCGCATCAATCCCATGGACGAGGAGGAGAATGAGGTCAACCACGGTAAGAAGTTGGTTGACTTCGCGTTCACAATGCCGTGTCATCACAAAAAGCAAAATCAGTTACTCACAGAAGCATTGCTCGTGTGTCCACAGTGAATGGAGAGCAGGAGAACAGGGTCCAAAAAGGAAATGGATATTTCCAGGTGCCTCCACACACGCCGGTCATCTTTGGGGAAGCAGGAGGCAGAACTCTGTTTCGGTATGTTTTCTTTTCACTAACAGTGCAGGTTAAATGTAGACTGAAAGCACTAGCATGTTATCTTATGTGACCGATGCACATACATTTTTCATATTGCATAGAGATGTAAATATTCTCTGACTCCTAACGGCCTCTGATCTCACGTGTTGCAGGTTGCTATGTAGAGATTCAGGTGGAGAGACTGAATCCATGTTGCTGAATGAGACAGTCCCACAATGGGTTATTGACATAACTGTAGATGTGAGTATTATTTCTCCTTACAGTATACTTCAACATTTCAGCATCATGACGCAAATTAAATTCTGATGCATAGTAGTGTTTTCTGAAATGGTTTACAGTGACATATCGAGGAGCTACGTGTGTATGCAAAGTCGCTAGAGACAAGTAAACTGTTAAACAGTTGGTTTTCAATTACAACCGCACTTTTCTTGAGAAGTTAACATTATGACGTATAGTGTGCCAGGCTAAAATCATACGTATGTGTTCAAAATGAATCGACTTCTTTTGACATGTCAGTGTAAGCTCAGTTGTACTAACTCTTGTCAGCGCGGTACATTTTGAACCCTACATGAAAGTTTACAGGGGATTTTGTTTGTTACTGTCATGCTCACAATATACAGTCAAGACTTGAGCTGACATTTCATGTTGTGCAACAGTTACATGTTGTATTTTTCCACTCCTGTTTCAGAAAAATATGCCTAAGTTCAACAAAATCCCATTCTACCTCCAGCCTCATTCCTCCTCTGGTGCAAAAACTCTAAAGAAGTGAGTGAAAACATGCATTTCCTTTTTAAATATGTGAAGCAGTGAGCAGAAAGCCAGTTCATGTACACAGCCGTGAACGGGGAAAGTCCTTCAGTGTATTGTAGTCTACCTGCTGATGGCTGACTTTGCCTCCCGTGTGTTCTCTGCAGGGACCGCCTCTCCGCCAGTGACATGCTTCAGGTGAGGAAGGTGATGGAGCATGTTTACGAGAAAATCATCAACCTCGACAACGAGTCGCAGACCACCAGCTCCACGGCCAACGATAAGCCTGGGGAGCAGGAGAAGGAGGAGGACATGGCTATGCTTGCTGAGGAGAAGATTGAGCTTATGTGTCAAGACCAGGTGGGCACACACGTCCTTGCCAGTCCAACTTGACATACTATTAAGCACCTTCAACATCCTCATTTGTAGTGAATTTTAAATCACCTTTATTTCCTCTTGATCTCTAACCCAGGTTCTAGATCCCAACATGGACCTGCGAACAGTTAAACATTTTATCTGGAAGAGCGGAGGGGACTTGACGCTTCACTATAGGCAGAAGTCCACGTGAAAGTCAGCATTTTTAAAAGAGGAACTCTGTCATTTGCCAATCACCACCCACCTCTGACATGTAGAACCCTAAACCCCATTGTGAGGACAAGAGTCCCAGTATCAATGAGAATCCAGTAAAATTTGTGGCAACCTGGCTCATCGTGGTGTATCTTAGGGAACTGACCAGAACAGACCGGAGCAGCCAACAGACACCTGGGAAGTTAGTTGTCCGTGCTTTTTTTTTTCCCGTTTTTTTTATTTTATTTTACAGTTTAAACAAAGAACTCAGTGGGTTTCTTTTTCCCAGCACTCACCAATGTGATTTATTTTTCTTTTGACTGCTACGTTTGTTTCTTTCCTCCTGACTGCCATTTTACTTTGAAGTGATTGCGTCCGAGTGTGTGTGTGTGTGAGTGAGTGTATGCACATGGATGTAGTAGACTGTTCTAGTACATTCCAGAAACTGTCCTTGTTCTACAAACACTCCACGGCCGTCATCAGTTTGAAGAACACTTGGGTAGCGTCAACACAGTTGTCGTCATCTGTTCCGTTGTCGCCACCGCACATCTAAACTTGAACTTAACCTCAGCTTAGACTTCTAATCATTGAACTATGCTGACAGAAGCACTTGTCTTGGTCTTTTCTGTTTAGCTGTGCTGTTCTAAATGGACTGAATGTTGTTGTTTTTGTAAATATGTGTACAACATTATTTTTGATTTTGTTTTTCAGGGTGGGGTCAATAGTTTCATTATGTTGTTGTACAGTTTACTTAAAACCAGGTTATTTTTCCAAATCCCTAGAGCACATTTGTGGTCATGAAGGTAATTTTACTATTTTACATGGATGTTTAAAAAATTGCATTTGTTGGTATTCAATACAGCCCAGAAATTGCAGTTGACTCCTGAAGAATGTCAGTAGTTGTTCAAGTCAGCTAAGCGATTGGGAAATTATATATAAGGCATATATCTTAAACAATAACTCGTGCTTCACTTGCTCTGTGCTCGGCTCATGAGGAGGGACGTTGTTGACGGCGAGGGCTGTTCCTAATGTATATTTCGTTTAGATTTCAATAGTTAAATGAAACCTTAATACACATAACTTGAAGGGGAATCTCTTTCAGAATATATCAAACATTCAACCACTGTGGGAAAGTCACCAAAGTAAAATAAATGCTAATACTCATTTCTCTTCGTGTGTCACCAAGCAGAACGACAAATCCCTTCCTTGTGAATTTTCTGGAGTTATTTTGCCATGAGGAGTGTATGTGTGTAACGCTGTAGTGGGGGGGGGGAGGGGGGGTGCACAGAGTGAGCTCTAATTGGCCAAAACCAGGTTGGGTTCCATAATTGGGCCATAACACTGCAATATCCCTGTTGTAATAACTTGTGAAATATGTATATTTTAGGCATTCAGAGAAATAAATTGGAATGGTTTAACAATGACAGATTTATGGGAATTATAAATGGATGTTTTTTGAGTTGTTCCGCAGATGAGTGTGAAGCAAGAAAAGACGATTTCTCTTTGAGTCAGTGATATGATTGTTTAACCTTTAAAGAACCCATCTCACATTCATCAAAAGACTCTGCACTCATTCCTAATAAAACATACAATTCATTGATAAAATATTTGCCAAAATACTTTTCCTTATTTTACACACTAGCACCTACTCTGACAGAAAAAAACCCATTAAGTATCCCCCCCACAGAAAAACATTAAATTACCAAACAGCAATATTACTGTTATCAGCCTTTTTACATATCTCAAGCATATAAGCTACTAAATTTAAACTACTTATCAATAGTTGCATAGATTACTAAATGAAAAATGATGTAAAATAAAACCAGGGGGACATAATTCCAGATTGACGGGCAGTAAAATTGTTTTCAAACTGATCAATAACCTTTTGTCTGGTTAAATTATTCAAAACCACATCTTTAAATCTGCTGTAAAAGCTTATTATAAGGTTGAATGCAAGTCAAATACATATTTTCCTCAATCCAAGGGAAAAACATTATAAATCCCAATTACAAATACGACTCGTGTATTTAAAAGCATGATCGGAGGAATTATTAAATTGATAATGCTTCGTCAAAGCACAACAGCAGTAACACTGCCAACAATCTGGTAGATTTAAAAACGGCTAGTGTCGTGTAGGTTATGGTTTCCAGCCTGACGTGTTTTCCTTTCGAAGTATTCAAGTATCCATCACTTTAGTGTATCAGAAACTAAGTCTTGTCCAAACTGAGCACCAGACAAGGGGAAATGTTAACAGCACACGAGCCCTTTTTGGCTAATAAATTAGCTGTAACTTTACATTCTCACATATAAAAAATAACAGTATATTCCTACACTGCTTCAAAGTGTTTTTTTAAAGCGTTAATGCTCTTAATGCCGTTTCCTGTTGTGCAACTAATCTGATGATACACACTGGTGTCAAGCTGTCACTGTAAAATCAGAAAGCTCTCCTGGGGTCTGTCCTGAACTTCCTCTATAGTGTTTCATTAAAAGGTGATTGTCAGTTTCACTTGTTTTGATCTTTGTGTTCGGGGCCGGACACCAGTTTAATCGAGATGTGGCTCTTCCGTTTCATCCTCACTGTGCTCATGGCTGCACTGCTGAGCAGAAGCCACGGCTGGACACTCCACAGAATCCTCCACTGCATCCTCAACAGTCTGAGCAGGACAGTCGTCTGCCTTCGACTCGTCAACAGCTGAGGATTGGAGGAGATGGACAGGAGATGGACAGGGAGGGTCTTCGGTGGTGACAAAGGACTCAACGCGAGGGTCAAATGTGTCTACGGGTGAAGACAACACACCGAAAGATGTACTTGGGCTATCGTTAGACTCCATGAGAAAGCTTTGTAGGTCTGCAGACTCTGCGGAGTCAGAAAAAATGTCAGAGGACGCAAGAGCAGAGGTGAGGTCCACGGTTGCCTGGGAGCTGAGCTCTTGTGTCTCTGTCTGGTCATCTGTTGACGATGAGAGCAGCGCACTGTCCTCCAGCTCGTCTGTGCAACAGGAAACCAAAATATAGTCTGGTTAATAGTTTACGGCAGATAAAAATCATGAGGGAAAGAGAGGCAGGAACAAAAATACCTAAACCTGGTGTAGCAGCTAAAAAAAGCCCATCAACACCATTTCAATTGCAAGTGGTTCTTTTGCCCTGTGTTTTTTCCTTTTTTAAATTCCTGGTGTGATTCCTGATACAAAAAGTATCACTATTTTGCATCTTTTACTTCGGTCTCTTTGAATCGATCACTTCGATGATCCAAAGTAAGAAAGAGTTTTTGCTGCATTTGATCTAAATCAGTGTCATGTGTTGTCATTAGGGAAAATCTCCCAATACGATAATACCGCTGCAACAATTCCACAGTAGAGCTGAACGATTTGGGAAAAATATATAATTGTCATTTTTCAAATCTAGATGTGATTTGTTTTGTGATGCAATTTTGATAAAAGTCAAGGTTCAATACTGAATATTCACAGTGTAGGAGATTTAAAATGTCAGTGAGCATTACTACACATCACCATCCAAACATTAACTGCTCTGTATTGAACGGATGAGAACTTAAAGCTATCGATTACATTGTTTTTATTGGCATAGAACAATCAATATGTTGAAATCAAAATTGCAACTTTTGCATTTTAAAAATAATAAAAACAATACATTTGAAACCGTGAGCTGCCGATATACATGTTGAAGGGTGGGAACTTATTGAAAATATTAATTTAACTCAAATTTTGACTTGCTAGCTATTCACTGGAAATAAATGCTACACTGGTAACTCACCGACACCAGAGATTTCACTGTCCTTCTCCTCATGCATGGTCAGTGAAGTGTTGGCCATATCTATTGATGACACGGACAAATCCAGCCTGTCCGCCAGCTCTGCGACATCGGGGTTCATCACTGCCACTTCAGAGTCTTAGAAACCAGGCAAAACAAGTGACAGGAAACTGTTGACATGATTTTCACAGAGGGCAGTACAGTTTCAGCTTTAAATACTGAATAAATGAACTGACCAGGGTCCATGACTCTCTGGATGGGAGGAGGCAGAGGAGATTCCTGGGGGGTGACCTGCTCCACCTCTAACACATCTTCACTCTGGGTTGAAGGTGCCATTAGTGGTGCCTGGGAATAAAAAGAAATCATACCGTTACTCACATAATGTGCACAAAATGTTGTTTTTGTGCACAAAGGTCCAATGTGGTGGCTAGTGTGCAATTATACCATCAACACCCACATTTAAGAAAGAAAAGAGCTATTGAATAGCTGTCCCCTGTAGTGAGCACTATACATTTACCTCAGTGAATCCATGTGAATGCAGTGTCGGGGAGGGTTTCTCCTCAGGAACAAGGGCGACAGGCTTTCCAGTTGATTCCAGAGTAGAATTTGCCGGGATTCGGTGCAGGTAGCCATAACCAATGCCACAACCCAAACTAGGAAGAAACATGTATACAACATAAACATAATGATGTATAAATAACCCTAAACAGCCTCAATGTAAATAGGATGATTTGTTTATATTAAATAAACTTTGTATAACACCAGTGCCCACAGCGACCGTCATGTGGAGGATAAAGTGGTAGAAGAAATTTAGTTAAAACGCACCACTTTGTTCAGTTAACACAAAGATTATTTGTTTCAAATAGATGCAACTCATCCACTCATTCCTGTGAATGTGTTTATTGCCACAAACCTGCCCTCTCCTCCCCATGCTCCATTAGGTGTGACCACCACCTCCCTGCAGGAGTCTGTCTGCATGTTGTACACCAGCAGCTTCAGAGGTTTCCCTTCATGAGCTTCTATCAGTGAGAAGAAGTCCTCTGACTGGAAATCAGAAACTCTGAATTAGCTACACCTCATCTGTGAATGTGACCTTCAACACAACAATGAAATGTTCGGTTTTTTTTTTATTTCTTTATCTACATCATCTAATTAAATTACATGCCACAAACCATCTACAAAAATGTCAAGAAATATGAGATTAAAAAAATGAGTCTCACATCCTGCAACACCTGATCTGCTCCAACAATGTAGTCACTGTGTGGTTGAAGTCCAGCGAGCGCAGCAGGTGAACCGGCCTCCACATCCTTGTGGAAAGAAACCTCAGTTATAAAATATAAATGAATACTTACAAATGAAGCCATCACTGAGTAAAGTGGCTAACTCACCAGGACGTGCCACACATTCTCACTAGCTCCTTGGTAGCTGCAGAAGCGAACGCTGGCACCGAGCAACCCCTGTCCTCCCCATAAGCTACTGGGCACCACGTCCAGCAGACGAATGCTTGTGGTTTTAGTACTGTACACCTCCATCTTCACTGCTCTCTCCATATTGGACTTCAGGAGCTCCTTCAGCAGGTCATTCTCCACATTCTGGCAAATAGAGCAGATCCAGCTTTGTGCTCAGCGACAAGTTAATTTAATGCTTTGTCCTACGAATCAAATAAATAAACTTACAAGTCTTTTATTGTCCAGAGACAGAATGAAGTCAAAGAAGGGCTGCAGTCCGGCCTCTTCTGCAGGGGAGTTTGGCTGCACCTGTCCAAGTTAGACACAAGCATTCTTGATCATTTTGCTGTATATTAAGGTAAAGTGTTTCCTGTTAAAATGGATTAATGTACACATTTTTTTTTTATTTTTTTTTAACAATTCAAACAATCATTACATTTCCCAGGGCCAATGAACTTCAACCAATGAACATCTCATAAGTTTAATATAGCCTTATTTATGTTCATTTTCTCAACACATTTGAAAGTCTTGAGAAGGGCTGTAATGATTAATTGATTAGTCAATTACTAAAATAATTGTCAACCATTTTGAAAACATGAGTGGGGTTTTTTTTATGTCAGATTTCTCAGCTCCTTAAATGTGAATATTTTTTAGTTTCTTTGCTCCATATAACAAAAAAATCGTTAAAACTGTATAGTTTTAGTTAGAGGACAAAAGGTAGACATAAAAGACCGTCATCATTTTAAGGAAACAATTATCAACATTTTGTGAACCAATTGAGTAATCAAGAAAACAACAGTTATATTCATCACTGATTAAAATAGTCGTTAGATGTAGGTTTCTATCAGGTTTCATTGGGTCATTAAAGCAAGAGTTCAGAGAGGTTAAAGGAATAAAATTACACAAGCATGTGTCCTCAATTAACATCTTAATAATAAAGTAAATGCAGCAACTAATGATCATTTCCATAATATAATAGCACATTTCCATAGATTAGTTTATTAATTGTTCATATTCTCCATTTACCTTTTGGTCTATAAAATGTTTTCTCTAAATCTCAATCTGTTTTGTCCACAAATCTAAAGAGTTCAGTTTTTCTACTGTCATTGTCATATAGTATAAATCAGGGGTCTCAAAGTCAATTGACCTGGGGGCCACATGAATTTCAAGCCTGGTCTGTAGGAGGTGCTCAAGCAAGCAAGATATTATCTTAAAATTGTATCACAATATTCCATCATGATATGAACATTTGTGGCAATATTTTACATAATTTCAAAATAAAGGTGTTTGTTTCGATACACAAAAACATATAATTTACAACAACGAAAAAGTATGATGTTAAATAAGTCTGTAAATGTCTAAAACAAACATTTAAGTGGCGGGCCACATAAAATTGATCGAAGGGCCGCATGTGGACCGCGGTCCGCGAATTTGAGACCACGGAAAATACCACATTAAAAAAAAAACTTGCTTTTGATGTAAAACGACTTTAAGTCCATGAAATCTTTATGTAAATAAAATGTTAGATGTTTATTATTCCTTACACCGATTAAATAGTTGGCGATTAGTATAATAACTGCAGCCATGAGATTAAGGGTTCATCAGGACTATTGAATATATTGAAGTTATCCTACAGCATAATTAAAGCTTACATATGGAAACAATTAAACGCTTCTACTACACAATCATGCCCGTTGTGAACATCTAATAAACGGTGCCAATTCGTCAGGTTTAACCGGTAAAACCTGACGAAGCTAGCAGCTAGCTGCCTGTTAGCATTAACAGTGACTAGTCACGATAAGCCGCTGTTCCACGCGGCTAATTGAAGCAAAGAAAGCCGAGTCATGTTGAGTCTTACGCCGTGCACATGGTATCCATACGTCCCTCCCTCCGGCTCTTCTGAACTCTGTGACAAGCCCATCTCTCCCAGTAACTTTGAAGTTTAAACCAAAACAAGAGCGTGAGAGTGATCACAGATGACAGCTGGCGGCCATCTTGTATGCAGTCTGAAACAAACGAACACAGAGTACATCGAACGCATGCGAGTGGGGTGCGAGAGGACAACAGTGCAAAGTACCAGTCACTGCCACGAAAGTCTTATATTGTGGATTCAAACAACCAGTGTTATAATAATGTAACAAAGTACAAATACTTCGTTACTGTACTGTACTTTATTTGTATTTCTAGCAATTTGTACTTTTAATCTTTTAATGTATTTTTAATCCACTACATTTTCCCTAACTATCTTAGTCACTCATTACTACCAAATAAAATCTAATTCATATAAAAAAAAAAATGTATTCATATAGTACTTTTCTTGTCTTGATGATCTTTCATACCCAATCACAAACTGCAACATGGGGTTATGTGTCTTGTTCAAGGACACACATAGACCAGCAAAGCCAGGAATTGAACCCACAACCCTTTAGTTGAACGACAGCTCATCTACCACTGAACTACCATGGCTCAACTCTTTGCGTGGTTCAATGCTTTCAAATTTCTTCAGTTCCTACAAACTGATGAATGACACAAAATGACCACTCCGCAAATTAATTTAAGAACACTGACTAAATAAATAAAATTATTTTTTATTACTTCAATACAGAGATTTCAAACATTTTGTGAAGCATATAAAAAGGGATAACCCACAGTGATTCAGGCAATTGTTACAACAAATTCACAAATTTAAGACTGGAACTGTGTCTCAAGGTGGACAATCTTGTGAAATCATGGCCAGCTACAATACCAGCAGAATATATGAACTTTTCATGATATCTCAATAGGAAACGTGGCCTTAAAATATTAACTCTGCACTGACTCTAAATCTGGTAACACTGCCTTTAAAATATGTGCACCCTTCATTTATCAAAATTCAATATTCTCTGGGACTATGAAGAAATGAATGTAAATAAAAATACATATATATTAGATTACTCAAACAGAGTTTCTCAGAAACAAAGGCAAAATATTTTTAGGCAACAAATAAAATATCAAGCTTGGAAAAAATATTTTTTTCAAGCATTCATTGTACAATAAAATACTCTTACAAATATATTAAAGCAGTGCTCTGTACATAAAATGATCTCATACAGGTTCTCCTCAGGAGTTCCGTGAGTGGCTTATAAAAACTGATTATCTTTGACTGAGTGAACCTGTTCTGGGCTCGATTCAGTCAAGCCAATCAAGGACTCCAGGAGGTAGGTGCTTGACTCGTATTGTGGCAGATTAACAGAGCTGAACAGCTGTAGGTGGCAAACACTGGCTAAGTGTTTGTCTCCTTTAAAGGAGCTGAGGAGTTGTACAGATGGGTAGTCGCTGTCGAAGAACTCCAGGTCAGAGTCAGAAGACAGGCTCAAGTCCATGTACATCCCTGAGGAATAGTCCACAGTGGGAGAGGGAGTGTTGGGGTAGCCCTCCAGAGAGTCATTGTCGAAGAAGTCTCTGGCTTGGTTAGCATTCTCGTCCAGACAGTCCGTCAGTGAGGTCCTGCTCGCGTTGTCTGTGAATGCGTTGGGTGTCAGTTGTCTTGTATTGTCAGTAGTTGTGGCAGAGTTTCCACCATGATGTATCAGTGGTTCTCCCATGTGTCTGAGTTGACTGCACATGGCGTCGTTCATATTTTCAGAGTCACTAATACTAAGGGAACCCGGCGAACCTTCAGGGAGACTCTGGCTTTCAGTGAGACATCCTGCGGCTTCAGAGTCAGAGGAGGAGTAGGAGGACTCAGTCATGTCGCTGCTGCAGCTGTTCTCCTCCACCAACCGCTCTGGGGTGTAATGGAAGGAAGGCATCGCAGGCAGGGTGAGAGCGAGATCGTCTTCATCCATGGTAAACCCAAAGGGACACCTCTTGTCCTGTGTCACTGCATGAGCCTCATCTTGGTCCTCATCCTCTACAAGGTCCTCTGAAAGCCCTGTCTGGTCTTCTCGGTTCAGTGTTTCGTCCTGCAGTCGTCTCTCCAGTTCCAGTCTCATGACAGTGTGGATGTAATGGGTCCGCACACGTCTGGAGTCAAACTCGGTGCGTCCGTGAGTGTTTCCACAGCTGTCCTTCGTGCAGCCGCATGGGAAGTTCAAGCGGTCCACCTGTGGGTGAAGGGAGATCGGAGGAGAATGTAAGTGTGGATCAGGAATTGCATTGGTGAGTGATATGAATTACTTCTTAAGTAATTATACTTAAGAAAGTATAATTATTTCTTAATCACTATATTGGAACACATTCAGAAACATGAATGCAGTAAACATTTTTTTTTTTTTTAGATGAACAGTTTCTACAGGTTAAAATGTCAAGTATTTATTGGTAAAACTGTTTGTCCTACTATTTCAAGTCAACAAATATCTGCTCACATCATTCCAATAGAAAAAGCCAGTGATCACTGAATTTGACTTTTGACTTGGTACAGTAACAGTATGTACTGTTAATACTGTAAATACAGTCAGTGGTTATGTATATGCATATATGTGTTGTACCTGGCACTTGATGCCTGCTAGACTGCAGGCGCAGGTCTCTGGCTCACAGAAGCCTTGGCAGTCACATCCACACGCCTCTCTGGAAAGACGCAGATTGTGAAGCTGCCTCTTTTCCTCCCTGTCGATGCGCTTCACCCCTGCTGCCTGGAGGAGCACTTGCCGCTGTCTGGAGGAGTGCGGCTGAAGGAAATTCCTCTCCTTCAGCTCAGCGTCACTGATGTGGACGTCACAGTCTTCGTCTGGAATTTGATCCACGGTGAGCATGTCTGCTTCTTGCTGGTCCATGGCCCCACTGGTGATCAGCTGGATTCAAAACAACGGAAAGAGTGAGAAGACTGTGGCACATAAGTGTCATGCTGACTAATGCAAAGTTGTAGCGTACGCACTTTGTGTTTTAATGCCTTGAATCTGTCTTGTCTGCGCTTTTCTCGGAGCCTCTCTCTGCGTCTGTGCTGTTGCTCCAGTGCGTGCTCGGCCACAGTGTATCTCTGGATGGTGCTGTGCCGCTGCACCATGCCCAAAGTGGAACCTCCGCGTCTGGGCACACTGGTGAAGCCCTGGCAGCGTGGGAAACTGAACACTGACACGTGGTCAAAGCGCACACTGCTCTGTGCACTTCTGAGCCTTGGTCTCTTCAGAATGGAACGAACTGAGAGGGTTTTTGTAAAATAGACACAAAAAAAAAAGTGAGTCAAGTTGAGGGCAATGTTGCCAAAAAGGTTAAATACTGTAGGATGCATAAATAATATATCAATATAATCATATATATTACAATTGAATTATTGTTACTGAATTACTGCCAAACCCTCACCAGGGCTGGTTTTACAGTAGTCAACAAAACAATAACAAAGACAATGAAGCTTTATTTCTATAGCAATTACATAAACAAGGTTATAAAAACAAAACAAGATTAGGAAACGAAACAGATTATAGATACGTTTATAAAGCAATATGATTATAGATTATAAGAACTAAACTAGACTATGAGAAAAAATAAATCAGTATTACTTTGCTGGTTTAAATGTCATAAAGGTTACTTTATTATTTGATGGAAAATCTGCCTATGTAAAGTGCATTTGAACCAAGTGAAAAGCACTATATAAATAAAAAATATTGTAATTATCATTTATTGTTGTCCTGAGTCATAGTAGGGAAGCTCCATAATAAACTTTAGTCGTATACGGTAAGTGAAGTCCTCCTGAGATGTGACTCTGGTTTCTGCAGGTCACTGTTTGGCCACTAGGTGACACACTATGCACTTCACTGACATGGAGTTGATTCAGTTGGATAAGGAAATGAGATAACAAAGAGGGTTATTAGGTCTAAATGCTGTTAATTTGTGCTCAAACAGAATGTGATTAGACTCTTTCTGCCAATTTGGGTGTTAGTATCCTTTCATTTACTCTTGGGTTTTCACAGTTTGGCTTCAGCAGACTGTGTCTGACTGTCTCACACACAACTGAGGCTAAACTCCAGTTGCAAAGGTCACGAAACAACTGAGACCAGCTGACTAAACCTGTCTCAGCTGCTTTGTGTGTGTGTGGTGTTGTTGTTGTTACTTCTTGAGGTACTGGTTAAGTTCAGGGCTAAGATTTGAACTGTGGTGAGGTTACGGTTAGGGATAATGCTTTGTCAAGGCTGTCCAAATGAATGGGTGTCAATGAGAATCCTTAAAAGGAATAGCTGTTTGAAGCTGCATGTGTGTGTGTGTGTGTGTGTGTGCAGCTGTACACTGGGTTGCACCAGTTGTGAAACCCGGTAACAGACTCAAACAAACTGTAACACATGTGTTTTTAGAGTGAGCAATAATACCTACAGCATTTGTCCCTGCAGCCCTTTGTGATATGAGAACAAGCCCATTTAGTATGACTTCCATTAAAGGGACGCTGCTATTCAAATCAATTCCACAATGTCCCAATGCCTAGGCAAATTATGGTTTACACAAGCACACAGAGGCAAATCATTCTTACTGCATTATCTAGAATGGCCCTTTAGGCTCGGGTTTTCATATCAGCAACTCATAACAGTCCTGCTGCACAGTGATAAGAGACACTCCTATAAAACACTGACGGGGAAATGGTCAGATAAGGAAGAAGTTTGCATTATTTGAAAGTGGTCATCACTGGTTTTGGTGACTTACTGGGAAGCGACGGCGAGCTGCGAGCGGTGAAATCTTGGTTGTCAGAGGAGCTGCTCTCGCCATCTGACTCCCACTCTGAGGAGGCTGGGGAGGAAAGGGAGGAAGGAGGGGAGGAGGAGGAGGAGGAATAGCAGGGATTGTCAGCTACCTCCGCAAACTTTCTCTTCGGGATGCCTTTCATACTTTGGCAGTGATGCTTGATTTTCGTTCTGCATGGACACAAAAATAAAGTCCAAACGTTGGTCAATAAAGTACAGATGAATACAAAGCAAGACAGGCGTTGAACATGAACATGAAATGAAACATTACAGCAATGACATAAAAGCTGGGCAATTCCACAACTGCTTGTGTTTAACAGACTAACTATAGGCACCTTTGAAAATGACAAATGGAGGAATGAGAGCTCCTTCCTGTTGAAAGCTGCCGCTCTGCTGGTTGAGCTGGTTTCAGGCCAAAAGTTTGTTTAGGCTAATTATACTTTGATTGAGATTATTTAACAAAGTGATGTTTTGTGAGTTTGCAAATAAGTGAAGTGGAATCTTTCACACACAACCAGCTGAGCACTGTGGAGCACAGAGAGAGAGAAAATCAACAGCTCTTTTTCTTTTCCCTGTAGAGTAATTAACATTCCAATGATTCCTCAAGTTTTTTTGTGAGGAATATGTGGAAACAGAGGGTCCAGTGGTCACAAGCTGAATGCTCGGAGGTGTAATGGTTTCGATTGGCTACTATTTTTGGATGTGAACATGGAAAAATAAATCTAAACTTGTGTAATTTCAGGGTTGCATACCTAAGCAGGACTGCTCAAAGTTAGCATATAAACAGAAATCCAAGCAGAGTATGTCGTAAACCTATTTTTAAATGTGTTGTTTTCTCTGCAATGCAAAACAAATATGAATACAGAAACCTATGAAAACCATTCAGGAAGTTGCAAATAGAATTTCTCATTATGAGTAACAGTGATAACGATTTCAAAACTGAAACATCTCCATCTAACTTGAACTCTTGACCTGCGGATGTTTAATCTCCATCATAGGCAACTGCCGAGCTGACCAGAATTCAGATTTACCTCCTGTTCAGTTGCACAGAGACGGCAAGAGAATGTTCAACTGAACGCGAGCCACTGAAAACAGAACAGCGCGTGCATTTTGTAAAACAAGACAGAGTGTACCAGGTAAAATTGTCACTCTGCTTCTGGTCAGAGTTCTGTGCACAGGCTGTGCTCTGCCACGCTTTTACACTAATACACAGTCCACAAGACAAGGGCTTTCTGATAGTCTGTAGTAAGCAAATACTCAAATACCAGTGAGGCTGCGTGTGTGTGTGAGAGTGTGCATGCGCGCAGAGTGAGCAGCTTCCTGGATCCATCAGCAAATAAGAGGTGAAACAAGAGACAGCTTATTGTGCCATTTCAGTGTTTGCACAGTAGAACCCTGTGCTGCACAGACAGCGAGGAGGAGTAAAGGGATTTATGATCTTTGCTGAAAAAAAAAAAAAAAACACATCTGCACCACTTTCCCCTGAGCCTAAAAAATAATAAAGGGACAGTATTTCTAATTAAATGTGCACTGCAGCAACTTTTGTCTCTCGCCTTCACATGTACTACATTTAATAAAGAGAGAGTGGAGAGACTTGATGGTGCATGTGGGTATCCACTGAGACTGCATTAATAATTTAAAGGCTCAAAGCAGCAGCAGCAGCACTTACTGCATGTTCACATGCAGCAGGAGGAGATGGTGGCGCTTTAAAGTAGAAGACAGTGAGACTACAAGGAAAAATAACCACTAAATGTTTATGGTAATTACAGTGCAGCTTTATGAGGACACACTTTAAATCCCAACAGCGGACCTTTTCCAAACGTCACTGGATTTAGGGCATCTAAATTTTCAAGCCCCAGATTTGAACCATAGGCTGTATGTAGTAGACAGTTTTTGCAACTGGCAATTCACTGACATCACCTGCACACAGATAGCAGCTGTCAATCACTCAGTATCACTCACACATCTTCACATATTTTCAGATTTCTATGTGTTAGACATTGTTGGAAAGCTTAGAAACTACACTTTCAGTATCTGTAAATAACTCAAAATGTCCCTCGGGAGACTTGTTCCTGTTTTTTTTTTCCATGGCTGGGCACATTATGTGCTGTGCTTTATCTTCTTCATTTTCTATCTAAATGAGGACATCATTTACTAAACTGACATATAAATTGTGTTGGAAGTGGATTCATTTCCTATTGACTTCAATTCAGACTTCTTTTTGCAACCAACTGAGTCTCCCCCTGGTGGTTAACGGTGTCCTACTTTCTAGACTTCACTTGTAAAAAAACTAATAATTGTAGTTTTACAATTATTTTAGGGTTCTTTGCACAGCAGCCATTTTGAAAGGTCACAGTAGGAAAGTCACAGGTGCAAATAATTGAACGCGTGAATGATGGCTGAGTTCCATTTAGCTTCCTCAGTTTCAGGATGCATGCTGGTTCATTGTCACACCGTCTAGACTTGACATAAACTAAACAGAGCCATTGTTAACGTGATCAGTAACACGTGTGCTTTTCCTGCTATAACGTGTCAAAATGGCTGCTGTGCAAAGACCCTTGATTCGTATTTTGGCCATAATTTAGAAGCCTGGTGTTGTGTTTAAATATAAACACAACCAACCTAACTCTCCCAGACATTTGGTAAATGTTGTACTAATTCCATCCCTGTCTGAAGTCCACCTGCAATACCCTCCATGGCCCAACAGAGTGCCACGGCCCACACTTTGAGCAACACTGCCCTACAGGAATGCAACTTTTTTTCTTGTTTTTTTTCGATTACAGTGGAGAAGGAGTCGTTTCCTGACATTATAGTCGTCATTAGCCAGCTGACCTCTTCACCCCTCGGAGATCAGGTCAGCCACAATGACAACACTGTCTCCCCCCTCTGTCTCCCTCTGTCTCCCTCTGTCTCGACAGCAGAGACACACTGGCAGCCTCATTCCCATTTAAACCAAAGCAAACCTGTCGCTCCGGAGCAACACAACATAACACACATCTGAGTTGTTTTTTTTACACACTTGCACTCTCGTTTCTGTCTGAATTAGAAACATCAATGTAAGTATTTTACAGTAGTTATCACATTCCACAGACTCCTGCTACACAAACACCGAGTGATAATAAACATCATAAAAGATAAACGCGGTGCATACACATGTATAATAAACAACACGAGGAGAGTACTGTGACTTTACGTTACTCACCACGAAGGAAAAGGCAACATAATAAGAAAGAAGGCTGAATGTGACAGGAAGTTGAGCGTGCAGTCCGTGGAGCAGCCAGCTGAGCTCCGTGATTCCCTCCGTGTTTATGTGCAGACACACAGTAGTACTAGTGTGTACATGAGAGCTGTGGCTGCGAGCTCCCAAAGAGTCGATGCACAGGCGAGATCATTCACCGCCACCTCCCCCTTCCATAGACATGGCGCATGCGCCTTATTGAGTTCTACAGCGGAATTCCGGAAGTGAAAATGCAGTTCGTTTTCTCGAAATTTCAGCCATAATAGTGTCACCAATCAAGGAAGATTTACCACAAGATACAAGTTTTAATGTTATATAAAACTCTCCTGTAAATAGATGGATGGACGGGTAGGTAGGTAGGTAGGTCACTGTCGATAGGTAGTTAGGTACGTATGTTGGTAAGTCTTTGGAGAGAGACTTTCTTCCGTTTTCCAGTAATAATTTACTCCAAATTAAAGAACAGATTATGACAATTCATCTCACACCTGGTTGACATGGTTCCAGGCTTAAAACCCTAGTTAAAAAGTTGCATTCAGCAAGAGTAGCTAACATCTGCCCCAATAGCATATCTTAACGCTTGCTTACTATGAGAGCGTGTAGTGGGGCGGTATCCTCTCGCTTCACATGTCCTCTCTGAGGCTCTCCTGTCTGTCATGACGCAGACAGTGACACAGTCAGAGGCAGAAGACGTGTTTGACTGACGCTCCTCTCCACAGATTCCTGCCTGTTGTGCTCACACAGTGTCCTCACCAACAGTGAGGTAGTGGTAAATAAATAACATCACTGCCTTTTCTTTTTCTTTTCTTTTTTATAGCAGAAGGCCATCAGGGACCTTTATAAACACATGAAGTGTCTCCATGGTGACGTGTAACACTCACAGTTATTATAACAAACTATGTTTGTTTATGGCAAATAAATATGAAAAAACTCACTCGAGTGGACAGGATAATGACAGCCCAGAGGAACAAAAAAAATAAAAGTCTGTGGTATTCAACAGTGCTTATTTCACTTCTGAGGATTCAGTTTCCTGCATGTCTCTTTTATCTTTATGTCCTGTCTTTGTTTCCATACAGTGTCTGCTCTTTTATGTCTTCAGAAACTGCCTTGAAACCTCTCGTGAATCAGGCGCTCAGACCTACATTAAAGGTGTCACACACTCCGTGTTATTCATCTTACATTACTGTAATATGAGTCATCGGTGTTCGTCAGCGATGATGATTTTATTCTGACACTCCTAAACTCCAGTAAGCTCCCCGAGGCGTATGGAGGAGCTGTTGGACAGGCAGGATTATGGGATGTTGGTGTAAAGCCTCTGCCTTTTCTGCTCCAAGAAAAAACCCCTCCTCCTCCTCCTCCCTTTTTCTTATAAACAGATGTCAGCCATGGGCTGAAGTTTATGTATGCACATATTTGCACACACTTGTGTTGAACTCAAGTTTTTACAGAGAGCGTTCTCAATGAGGAACAAGTAAAGTGACTGGATTAACATTTCAGTGTCTCGGCTTTAAAGATAATTATAGGATACTCTGTGAAAATGAAGCTTGGTGCAGAAAAAAAACAGAACGTCAGATTGATCAACAGAATGACAGGACCCAAAAATACCCCTGAGCTTGACCTTTTGACCTCACTATTGATACCCATCAGTGAATCAGTGAGGAGTTCAACAAAAAAGATGCAGTAATACCAACATATCTGTTGGCCCGCTCATCCAGACCTCCAGCAATCAGTGCGAGTGTGTTACAAATGGTTTGACCCACTTTGCCTGGGATCACTCTCGTCCACGTGTGTTTTCTGTTCCCTGTGAAAGTGAAGGCAGCCCATAAACACCATGTAGCGTCTTCCGAGCTGTAGGGTGTAACTTTTAAATATAAACAAATGTCATATGAGTTCACGGAATACTGAATTAGATTCTCTCTGGGTTCCTCGATAAAGCACAGTTGTGTTTTTGTGTCTGTGGTGATCACGACTGATGCAAGCTTTAGGTTAAGGCAAAGATGTCAAACTGGTGGCTTGTGGGCCACATGCGGCCTGCCAATGGATTAAATGCGGCCCGCCACTTAATATCATGTTGCAGCCCTTTAAACACAGAATAATAACAGAATATCATAGAAATATTTTTTTAAATAGTAATAATAAGACACTTGTTTGTAATTATAGCATTATTAAATGTATTACATTCAATATTCAATGACATATAAGCTTGTTTGATTTTTAAATTACACCTGTGACTTTATTTTAGATTTATTTAATCATAAAATGGACCTTGCATCATAAATACGTTTTTATTGAGACATACACATCATTCCGTATCAAAACAAACTCTTTTAATTTGAAAGGTTGTGAAATATCATGATGAATGACTGTTGTGTTGTTATTTTAAGCTCAGTTTGCTCACAGGAGCAGTTGTTTTTCCACAATTTGTTTCTCTACATCGCCCCCTCTTGACCAGTGTCATTTGAGTTTGACATTTTATCTGAAACACGAGTGAGTTACGAACACAAATGTTGACAAATGCCTGAGGTGTGAGGTTAACCTACGGTTTGTGGTGCTTTGGGCGACAGAAGTCACACACTGGAGCTTTAATGTGGTGCTCAAACATGTGATTCAATTATTGATATTTTTTGTCTCAGAGTGACTTACTCAGCGAAACACATGACCAAAGTGCTGCATGAGACTTTCAGGGCTATTTATAGCAAAATCACATTGTGTGGACAAAAATACATTTATGCAACACAGTTGGAGTTTCCTGTTCCTTATGCTGGCCATTGCTGTGCACAATCTGATTCCGTGTGGTGTGTAGTGTGCTTAAATGTGTCGCTGCAAGTAGGTTAGGTCTAAAGATCAACATCAGTAGATCGATTTTGGACTCTTTAAATCCGATCACAAGAGCAGTGTTCAACTCCAAGTAAATTATATCAAAAAATGCAAGAATCTGGTTGCTCATTGAGCGCAGTGATAGTGAGGATAATTCTATTTTGGTATCCAAGAGAGAGCAGCTGAGGAAAAATCAGTCAGGAATAAAATAGTTAGTGAAACACGCATTGTCAAAGAAAATATATGTGATAATTGAGAGGCAATCCTCTTCTAGCACACACTCAATGCTGCATCACAGACTGTACAGAATTAACAGAGAAAGAGATGAGTCACAGAAGTCGATTAATACCCTCATGGCCACTTTATTAGGTACACAGGACCCATGATAAAGTGGCAGACGAGGCACTTGATGTGCTCTTCTGCTGGTGTAATCCATCTGCTTCAATCTTTGACATATGGTTTTCTTAATACCTAAAATGTGATGTTTTTTATTTTTGAGTTGCTGTGATCTTTCTATAATTTCAAACCAGCCACTCTCCTCTGACCTCTGGCACTAACTAGGCATTTTTGTCTTTTATCCTGCTGAGTATTTTCTCTCATTTTTAGTTTTTTTGGACCATTCTCTGTAAACCTGAAAGATGCTTGTGTGTAAAAATTCAAGTAAATGAGCATTTTCTGAACTGAGTTAATCTGGCACCAATAGAAATAGTAATTCAAATGACTTGGTTGGTTGTTAGACCATGTCTACATTCTGAAATGCATTGTGTTGCTGTCATGTGATCGGCTGATTAGATATTTGAATCAACAAGCTGTGGAACAGGTGTACCTAATAAAGTGGTGGGTTAAAAAAGAAAACCCAATCATTTACTGTATTTACTCACTTTATCAAAGTCTGGCTGACCCACTTACCCAGACTTATTATGTAAGGTATATGTAAATAGTTACTGTGAAGTGACAGCTTCATTATTCCAGACCCTGACAGACGATGCTGCCTCACATATGAGCAGTGCAAGTTGTTACTCTGCGTTCGGTCCAGAGTCCATATTACACAACTGATGGTTAACCTACAATGTGACAGCAGCCTCTCAGGTTGCTGCCACTGGCTTCTGCGACCCCGTTTTTCACAGTCAAGCTGTGCCAGAAGTGGCCCACATACAGCAATACAGTGAGTTTGACAAAGCGTCAGGCGTGTGAAACTGTGCCCCAGTTTCTCCTTCCTTCCTGTGCATTCTACAGTATCTCTGGCATTTAGCCACTTTTAGAGACCACTCTCACTTTTCCTGGGCATAACAGGATCCATCAGGATTGTGATGTTGTTTATGTCGTTGTTGTTTCCCAGACAGGTGCCACGTAAGACGCCAAGTGGAGACACGTGACATGCTGCCAGGAGGGCCACTGTTATTTTCCTGAAACATACTTCCTTGATAACAGAATCAAACATGGTAGATGGACAGAAATGGAGCAGCTCTGAAAGAAATACTGCCAATAAATAAAACTACACATTCAATAAAAATGTCAGTAATTTAAGTCAAGTATTAAATTATTACCATCAAATATACTTCACATGTACTTATGTTAATAAAGGTATCTATGCTGCCTTACTTCTCTTTACTCCTCTTTCTTTTTACAGCCTCTGATGTCACATCCTAATGATCTTCACCATGGTCACAAAGGGAATAACACACAGTGGTTTCTATTTCAGGGGAGAGAAGAGACAGTGAATCATTGCTTTTTTCATCATCATCATCATCAGCAGCAGCAGCAGCAGCAGCATCAGCTTTGCTGTCATCAGGGTAAAAGCTTTAAACGTAACATTTTTTTTTTTAATCACTTCAGGTTCATTTATTGTTTTATTTTGGATATTTATGTGTGAGGTTTCCAGGTTTAAAAATGTTAAAATGCAGATAATCAATACATATGTATGTATACAAAAGCAGTACCTATGCCACTATAGTAATGTTGCCTAATGTCCCTGAAAACAATATGTTGATCATTTTAATAATCAATGAATTGTTCTACTTTGGGAAACAACAGCATAAACCCTAACTACTACTAACCCCTAAACTCTGTCTGATATACAGTATATATAAAAACTGGTATCTAGCAATCCCCTGTACATGAATTTTTTTTAAAAACTCATGCGTCAAATAAAGACAAATTGCACAACTCAGTGTACACTTTTGCAAACAGTGTGCCAGTGAACAAGCTCCATTCTTACCATATTCTCAGATGCCTCCACTTAGCAGGGGACAGGTGTGTCACACAAGCTTAAACAAACATAGATGATTATATATTCCCAAAAATAAAAACAGAAATAACCAAAACTGGTGTGTTCACGTAGGACCCCCATACGTAAAAGAATGACTTGTAAACTCGGTTTCCAGGGGGCTAAAAACTCGACTGTTCCAAACATCTACCAAAGAGACACCAATCTCACTCTCTCCACTGTGAAAATGCCATAAAAATAAACAAAAATGTCATAACACTGACACCTGAGGTGATGAATGGACTGCTGTCCTTTCTGTCTGCGCTGTGGCATCAATTCACGGCATGAAACCAGAGACGTTGACACCCAAATGGTGAGATCAGGCCAAGTGTAATTCTGGTCCTGGTCCAGTGGTGATATCATTTTTCTGCGGAGGAGATTGTGGCGCTACGACAACCTTGAGTCCAAGGGTCTGTTCTCTGTGCAATGTACTGTAGAATGAAAAATTAATATCGATCTATAGCGGCGAGTAACCTGTATGCACGTATACTGAGATGAACTGTAATGTATAATTCAAACGGCTTCTCTTAACAGGCTCATACTGGGCAGTCGTGTGTTACTCAGTGATATATCCCTCTAATGTTATTCATGTAGCCAGTAGTGTAAGGGATTACAATTTACAGAACAGTAATTATATTACAATTACCTGCGTTGTAATGTAACAAAGTACAAATACTTTGTAACTGTACTTAAGTACAAAATTCATGTATCTGTACTTTACTTTGTTATTTATTTTTCTAGCAACTTTTACTTTTACTCCACTACATTTCCTCTAATTATCAGAAGAAGAAGAGTTAGTAATGGTCTGTTTACACTACAGTTATCACCCATTCACACATCTTTCATATCTATTTACACACTGTAACATAAGTGTCTTGCTCAAGGACACAGATTTGCAGGGCCAGGAACTGAACCCACGACCCACCACCACTGAGCCACCATGGCTCTATCCTAACTCCTCACTTTTTAAAAAATATTTTTACTTCTAAAATTTAAGTAGATTTTATATCAGAAACTTACTTGTTGATACTTAAGTACAGTAAATGTCATATACTTTAAGACTTTTACTAATATAATATTATAAAAAGTGACTTTTACCACAGTCATTTTCTGGTAACATACTTGTACTTTATACAAGTCTGACAATTACTAAGCAAAGTAATGCTGAGTTATGACTAGATCACAATTTACGA
This sequence comes from Solea solea, assembly GCF_958295425.1. Lineage (NCBI taxonomy): Eukaryota > Metazoa > Chordata > Actinopteri > Pleuronectiformes > Soleidae > Solea > Solea solea. The sequence continues at coordinate 5,953,658 of NC_081134.1, read as the reverse complement.
CTTTGATGACATGTTTGTGCAGAAGGTCGTGTCCGGTCAAATTGTAAGGAATATGCATATTCTTTGAGAGGCTGCCATGTTTGCAGTCAAGCCACTTGTTGAACATCACTTTTGTCGTATGACTTGTGAAGCAACAATTTAACTTTTTAAGGCGGGCTAAGCCAACTATGTCAATGGCAATGCACTGTAGACATAAAAACAATAATGTGATTCAATTCACATATTTACACACTCATACTCGCTGTATACGAGTCAAACGCCCTGCGCGTGTGATCACTTTCACAGTATGTTTTGTTTCAGTGAGTCAAGCTGCAGCCCAGAGTGCAAAGTAGGTTACACAAGTACAGTTTTCGACATGAGTGATCTTATCTGCTGCCTCTGCATGTGAGCAGTGCAAGCTGTAACAGCAAAACAGCTGTGTGGTTGGGTTTGACCCCCCGCCCCCCCCACACACACACACACCCCACACCCCTTTTTTTTTTTTTTCGACAATGACCCTCTTGTCAATATTAGCCAGGGAGCTGCTGTGACCTTTCTTACTAACTTACAAACTGGCCTGTGTGTTGGACACGGATGCTTAATGCATTTCCCCCCTGAAGGACTATTATACAATGTAACGCTGGTCAGGGATTTGTATCTGTGTCAGCGTGTGTGTGTGTGTGTGTGTGTATGTCTCTGCTTTGGCTGCTTCGCCAAATATCCAAGTGTTCACACAGTGTGTGTTCCTGTTGTCAAAGTGCCACTGATTGCATCTGGATGTCAGTCCTGCAGTGGGAGCTCCTGAGTTCCTGCACTCACACAGTGTTTGGCCGTCACATGTGACTGCATGTGAGGCTTTCTCAGCATTACTTAGCAGCAGCAGCCACAGGAGGAGGAGGAGGAGGAGGAGGAGGAGGAGGAAGGAGACCTGCTCTGTTCTCAGCTGTTCAAGACAGGATTGACTGTTCTATGTGGGTGAAACTATCTGACTCCCCAATCACTACGCTTCACACTCACTCACACTGATTACTCCCCTTCCTTTTCAGCTGGCAAAGCACATGCACCGACGGCCGATAACACAAGTGATCGCTACTTATACACAGGACATGACTTTCACTGACTTCTCTGTTTGACAGTGGACACAAAACAACCATGTACACATGTATAATCCCACAGCACTTCATTACAACAACATAGCCTCTGTCAACAGTGCACACGAGCTGCTATGTTGCCCTTTAACCACATTTGTGTGCGAGAGGAGGCATGTCGCTCTGGTGCCATCTTCTGGCTTTTAAATGAATAGGAACACACACACACACACATGCTGGTTTCCATCACTTTGGAGGACATTACATTGACTTACATTCATTTCATGGAGAATTACTCTAACCTTAACCGTAATTACTACCGGCCTAATCCTATCCCTGACTCTTAACCTTAACCTAACCCTGACCTCAGCCTCACTTTACAAACCTGTATTCACCTGAAAAAGCCCTTTAAAGTTGTGAGGAATGTCCAAAATGTCCCCACAAGGTCAACATATCCCTTCAAAGACAGGTTTGTACAAGATATACATTCAGAACCTCTTATACCACTTTAGCCTCCACATGACTGGTAAATAGTTTGCTTATTTTTATTGTAATAATAATAATATGAGGGTCTGGGCATTAGTTATTTGAGATAATACTTTATATCAAAAGCCAATCAAGACATGAGGAATTCAACCCATACTCTATTTTCTCTTTATTCTGGATTAAAGGGACTTTAACTGTCAGATTTTATAGAGTAATATACGTAATGGGAAAGTGTGCATTTAGTGAATCCTAAAAAGTTAACGGTTACCCAGAGTTTACTGTGTGCAACATTGTGGCAGCAGTGTCATTTCACCACGTGAGTTTGTGACTGTCATTATCAACACTGGTGTGAAACGCAGCATCAGCTCTTCCTGGTCCATAGTTGAGTCCCATACTGGCAGAAAGAGCAGCTACAACCTAACACGTTATCATATGAAGGAATATTAGTACGAGCAGCGGACGACTGTGACTCCTGCCCCAGTGTTTAAGAAAGCACGTGAAGATAAAATGCTGCTGCTCATGTTTTGGCATGAGATACAGTAACAGAGCAGCTATGTCAGGAATTTCAAAACTGGCATCTGCCTGGACCAGCTGTCATTGTACACACAGGTCTGATCGCTGGCTCTAATGCCCTGTTCTGTCATCACTGTCATATTTTATCAGCAATAAACATGTATTCCTAAAAATGAACCACAAGAATAAAAGCTTCGAAAATACATCAGAAGATGTGTCATGAAAATGATTCACAATATAAATCATGACAAGGGCAAATGTGTGCATCTTATTTCTGGAAATGACTGATACTGTGGTCATGTGTTTTATTGATCCATCACAGAAATGCATCAAGTAACGTTATAGTGGCACATTTTTATTTTTTTTTACACCTTGAATCACAAGGTCTTGAAGGACTTTGGTCCCTGGAAAGTGCTGCGTCTGGTGTGAGATGTTCCTGAGCCACAAGTCAGCAAGACGGACTGACATGCACAGGTGACTTCTGCTTCTCTGCAGGTATGGGGTTGAATAATATTATTATTATCATCGTTATTTTTGTTTTGGATTTCACAAACAGATGAAGTGTTTTAGACGATGTAACTTCTGGTTTTCCTTCCCTGAGTGAGTTTATGGAATTAGAATATAGAACAAATTTGTGTTTACATTTTGATCTTTGTGACTTTTTTTCTTTTCTTTTTGGAGAGTAGGTTATGCCATTTAGAAGCAACAACAACAACAAAATATACATATTTATATATTTTACACACACAGAGACAGAGAGGTTTAACTTTGGCTTGTCTGAGTTTAGATGCTCATAAACATTAACAGAGTCATATGACCATCAGCATGACAGTCTATCATATAATCAAACTGAGTTAGACCTCAGCTGTAATTCTACGGGGAAAGGTGAATTCATAAAAAATGCTCTGCTCCCTCTTTCAGCTACTGTTTGAGGCGTCACTATGGAGACTTTTCACCTGAGGAAGACTCAGTCGCTGAAGAGTCTTTCTTCGACTAAGGAGGGGTCAGGGGTCATGCCAAACCTCACCTCCTGGAGCAGGAAGTCTGTGTCTCAGCTGGTGCAACAGTAAGTTTGTTTTACATCCTTGGAATATGGCTGAGGTTTTTTGTGAAGTGTATGATTTTCAAGTCTGTGTGGATACCGAAATCTGACACTCAAGTCCGATTTTCAAATAGTCCCCAATTGCTCATTTTTTAACTGGACACTCTTAATTGACCCCAGCCACTGGAGAAAGCTTCACATCCAGTGTTCTCCTAGTGCCGGTCCCGAGGCCATCCAGCATAAAAACCTCTGACAAATCAAATATGTGGATCATCCACTTTGGTGCCCCCTAGAGAGGGAGAAGCCAAAAGAAAAAAAGAAATCAATTTGTGAGGCAGTAAATGTATGTTCAATCAATAAATACAGTTGTTAAAGGATATGTTTAGCTGTACAAACAATTATAAATAACAGAAGTCTATTTTGCTGTTTCTGTGCTGTTTCCAAATGCTGCCCTGCCCAGCTGATCCTTTAGTTTATGTCACTGAGAGCACTGTCAATTCATTTGCTTATAAATGTGCTTCAACAGGTATCAAAGCTGTGCTGACCTGAGGTGCATTGAAAAAGTGGAGCATACAATCCAGGTAATGCACATTTCATTTTAAAATAATCATTTTAACATGGTTGAAATTTAACATAGAAACCATTTTCTGCTGTTGCCTGTAGCAGGCGTCAGACAACTGTGTGGAGGGTCGGTGGGGGAGGCGCGAGAGCAGTGGGAGTGTGAGCCTCTGGGGATCGAGAAGAAGCTCCTATCTGGCCAGGAGTCGCTCCATGGACGTCCTCCCTCAGAGAGAGTCTGCGGGCACCAGAGCTCTGTGCGCTCTGTTTGAGTCCAAGACTAATCTCGTGCAGCAGAGTGTCCACCACAGCAGCTCCAACCTGGAGTTAATAAGAGGAGACTGCCCCCTGCAGGACCTGAGAAGTCATAACACTCCATTAAAGAATACTACTATTCAGGTAGGCAACATTATGTCATATCATATCATATCATATCATATTATATTATATTATATTATATTATATTATATTATATTATATTATATTAAAAAAAACGTTATTAATCCCTCCAGGAAGATCCCCCCAGGTAATTCAGTTGTCAGTAGTGCAGCATTATAATTGGATCCAGCACACATGAAAAAGTTGAAAATATAAATAGGACACAAAGAACATGACCTGTATAAACTTGAACTCAGTGATCATTGATGCTTTCCAGATTATAGTGTGACAGAAACCTAAGAAAACCAACAAAGACAAAATTATTTAATGGCAAAATTATTACACAACATACTATTACCATTTTTGCCAAACTGCTGCTGTACGGTTGTCCTGGCACGCATCTCTCTACATTTGAGTGAACAGATTTTGGAAACAGACACTACGGAAATACTACATTCAGCTCTTATAAAAGTATAACAGTTCAACATTCTAACGAGTTTGATGAACAATACTACGTCTGTGTCAACTCTTAAAGGTCCAGTGTGTAAGAATCAGTGACATCTAAGTAAAACTGCAGAGTGTAACAAATGGAAAAGTGTTTTTTGGGTGGAGCCAAAGTAAACCTCTGCTTAAAAACACTAAATGCACTCTGAGGCTGGTTTTCGAGGGTGATAAAAACCAGTTATACTTAAATGTATGGCTGGTATATTACATTTCTGCCAATAAGCCCAACTAAATGTTATACAACAGTCCTTGAAATAATCCAGTTGCACCTTAACTTTTACCTGAAGTAACACAAAACTGTTCATCAATGCCATATTTACCGTTATTCACTTTGAATCTACAAAAGAGTGAGCCGTAACTGTCTTCATGACTCTATATGCTCTCGATCCACAGGGAACAACCCAGGTGGAGAGAGGAAAGTCCATGAACCGGCTCCAAGAGTCTAACGACAAAACATCCAGATACCCACACGGTGAGTAATGGTCATGTTACTACTCACTGGGAACACACTGAGATGTGATAGGGCAGGTGGGATTTGTGCCACTGCTCCTTCAAAGGCATGAGGTCACTGTTGTACTTTGGTGTCACAGCTCATAGTTAATAATACTTGTGAAATCAAACATCATATGATTTGCCTGTATTCCTGCCCATTCTCAGTTTTTTTACTGATGAACTTTTTACACATAACGTATGAGCTGAGATATGAACGTGGACATTAGCCCTCTCACATGCGATATGAACACATGAACCTATATTAAGTTCCCACTGAGCAAAAGGTATTTGAAGTGTCACCACGCAAATCCTGACAGAGGAGAGTAAAGAGTAACCTCCATGTTCTTTGGCCCTGGGATGCATCATCAATCAGCTAAATAAAGACCAGGATGTATGAGTGTAAATACATAACTATGCATGAGGGACACATGCTTAAGATAGGAGCGAGGCTGTCACTGATGGCTCTGACAGTGACGCAGACCTGGAGCCATGATGCATCTCTGTCTTGGATCTGATGTGTGACACAGACAGGAATGACCGCACACATCTACAGGACACCGGTTTACTAATGCTGATCACAGCATACGAACCAAAACAACATTATTTCTTTGTTTATTCTGATAAAAGCATGTTTTTTGTTTTTTTTAAATATAAATGTTTACATATGAGACATTCTTATTACCCAGATTCAAAAACGCTTACAAATGAAAAGAACACACAGTAACACAGTTTTAGTTCCTTAAAAAAGGTTTCTCAGTATGAATGTTATTGGTATATACAAACTGATGTGATATATTATATAATCTTTTTTATTAAAGACCATACACATGAACAGTTGTACCAATTCTATAAACAGTAAACACACTTCCTCTTCCATGTGCAGATTTCTTTAATTTAGCACTCCTCTCAGATTAAAGCTATTTCCTTTATGTTGTATGTGGATTCAGGTTATTCTTTTTCTCTTTGTATATTATTCTTCTATGTAACAGGGCATTTGTAGGTGTGACCTCGGACGTTTACACAGTAACTTATAATAACTGTATAATATTAAGACAAATAATGTCTTTATCTGACTTCAGTGGACCAGTTTATTGAAGTAGGGCCTTTCGTGTGTTCCTGTTCCTGTGCTTTTTTTGTCTTACCCCACCAAACACCAGTGACATACATATTATAGGTCCCACCCAGTGCCTGTTATAGTGGGTGACAATGTAGCGATGGGAATGGGAGGTGGAGGGGTGCCCCAGTCCTTGGGTGACTAACGGGGGTGATTGCAGCAGCAGCCGCCAGCACACCCTCCCAAAAATAGCCAACGTCTTCCGCTGAGGCAGTGGGCGCTGATAAAAATCAGCTGTCGCTGAGGCCACAGGACCAGAAAGAGTTCAGTCGCAGAGAAGAGGCAGGCAGCTGTATCACACATCACACAGGCCCAAACACAGCGGACATACACCGGGCAGGGAGTGACAACAACGCTTAGTGAGTATCATGAGGATTCATGTTATTGATATGGAGAAACGCTGCTTTACTACACTGTTTTATAGTATTATAATAATAATAATAATGATAATACAATGTGGTTTGATAAGTATTTTTTGCGTGAAGGAAGATCTGAAAATAAATGACATGAATGACAACTTATTTTCATACTATACAGTCCAGGTCTGCTATTGATTAACTATTGATAACTTAATTGACATTTGATTCACAGTTTTTATAGCAGTCGTAACAAAATGACCAAAGTGTTCTAATAGATAAATAGTATAAAAGTATAAATAAATAGTGTATAACATTTGAAATCGTATATGGTTGATTTATTAAATTAAAAATGTAATAAAACATAATTTGCAGAGTGAGACTAAAATATTGGCACATGAGTAAACAGTTAATTGTTTAAACTAATCTGTTTGATGTTGATGTTTGACACATTAATTGACCAGTTATCCCACTGTTTCCAATCTAAGATCATTGAAATACTGAGTGTGACTGCACTGCTTACATAGGCTATAAAAAAACAAAAGAACCCCCCCAAATATGTCTTTTATTGTCTGTGTACTGTTTGGGGGGTCTGAGACCCTCCAGTATGAGCTACCTTTTGGCGTGCAGGTTTTCATTACTGTCTGTGAATGTGGCTACAATTGACAACAGCTGATGGTGGTGAAGATGGTGGTGGTGACGAGCAAATACCAACTGCATCTCACCATCATTTTTACAGCTGCCAGCAGCCCAAAAACGCCCTCACATTGCTGTGCTGCTAATAGCTCTTCTCCATTCCCGGAGAATTCACCCACATCAAAGAGACGTCAGAATATAAAAGTCTGTGATTCCGTTTTGATTTGAAACAACTATTGATATTGTTGTGTGTGTGTGTGTGTGGCAGTGTCGCTGGTTACTGGTGAAGTTGGTGAAGTTTAGAGGGCGTGGACGTGTGCTGCACTGATTCTTTCTGCTCATCCAGCTATGAAAAATGCTTTAAGTCTGGACTCGTGAGAGGCGCCAGCTCGCGGGTGCATCCTTTTGTCCTGTGTGGGCTTAGTGCATAAAAAGGAGAGATGTGCTCAAATCTGGCCATTAGTTACAGCTGGGTGGCTCGTGACCTCCAGCCATTTTGTTCACTGTGCTGTAGGTGTCCAAACAACCTCTGAAGATATTACATCTACTATATTCAACATATATGTATATGTATAAAAAAAATCAAAATGGCCGACTTAATGTTGCGTTCAGGTCATGGTTCCGATAGACTTTTTTGTTTGTCTCGGGCTATAACATCTTCCCACCAAGTTTCGGGAAATTCGGTGGAACTCAATTTTGTCTCTGTTGAGTTCCTCTGTGTTCACCTTAGCAACCTTAGCCCGGACCCTGAGCAACACACAGGTTGTTTTTCTTCAGAGTTCTTATGCACGTTAACCCCCTGAAAAATGACCGCAATGACACCGAATATTAATAATCTGAAGGATAACAATGGGTTCCTTTTTGGCCCCTAGCATTCGTGCTTGGGCCCTAATAAACCTGATTTGTTTAGGTTAGACCAATTAAGTCTAATCAAATGGTACAACGTTAAGGCAACCTGTTAACAACCTGTTAAGGCAAGAAAAAAAAAAACAGGCTCAAAGATCTGCCTTGGCTGGTTGGGGGTGAAAGGGGACAGAAAGGAGAGATGAGACAGTCAAACAATACGATAAGTATGTTAAAATAAAGGCAACAAAAGAGAGGGGGAACATGACAAAATAACAATAAATATATATTCAACATGGACTCACTTGGTTTAAAAAATTACAAACTGTATGGTAGCGACATTCAACCACAGGCTATAGCTGAGCTCATCTCCATGTTTTTAGTGGGTCAGGCTGTCGCATTCCTTTAGTCAGGAGTTGATGGTTTGATGGCAGGGAGCTCACATAAACAATGTGCAAACAATCTCTTTCACCCCAGCTGAGCTTGCAGTTGTTGTTTTTTTTGTGTTTTTTTTTTTTCCCCACTCTCTTCTTGGCGTCACAGTGTCCTGGGCAGCAGGCCAGCTGTGAGGGTCGGTTTGTCGCGTCAGCTCCCAGGGTCAAAGCCATCGTAAACATATCGATTTGTTACCATTGTTTAATTTTTTTAGCACGGCGAATCAAAGTGTGTGTTCGCCGTGCTACTCGAAGCCACTGCTAAGGTGCCAGACTGCAGCGGATGAAATTGTTTCCACAAGTCGACAGTGATAAGAAAGGTTCCAATATCACTATAAATACACGCACTAAGAGCATCACTATAAATACACACACACACACACACACACAGTTATTGCTGACAGTCCACAGGTTATTTTACTACCCTTATTGTGGTCTCTGTGAGTAAACTATTTGTTATATGGTTATTTTGGATTTACTTTGACTTTTTGTTTTTTTCAATTACAGGTGATAAAACCAGTCTGTCAGTGACTAAGGGGGGCTCCCCAACAAGACAAACCAGAGACAAAATATCTACTTCCTCCTCCGTGAGAGAGAGATCCGCTCTCTATCTGTCACGAGCAACAGCTATCGACTCCACAGGAGGCTCAACACAGCCAGTGAGTTCTTGAAATTCCTCTCATTCCTCTGCACACACCGAGGTCAAGGGCTTCGGTAGAGAATGACCACTATGCTCCATCACAACAGAGCAACTCAACAAAACACAGATAATCTATTGCACTCAGACTGGTGCAAAAATAATACGTCTATACAGAAAAGTGATGAACCAAAGTGTACAAAAAGAAACTGCAAATTATATATAACCTTTTTTCAACAGGAGTTCATCAGTGTTCCAGCAAAAAGATCTAAAAACACAAAGGTATTGTACTGTTTTCATGCCTTCTGTTGTTAACTGTGTGCTGTGGTTGTTCACCATTTTGCTTTGCTTGCATTGAAAACCTTTGACCCCCTCACAATGTTGTGGTACACAGGAATCAACAAAACAATAAAATGACACAACTTTCTGCTGCTTTTAGAAAAATTTTACTCCTTTGAATATTATAGTAAAACTATAAATCTGACGTTAATTGAGTCAGATTAGCTGACCACAAAACTAAAACACAAGTTTTTAATAAATACTAATGTACATTTATGTGACTGCCTCCTCTAAATAATATAATTTTAAATAGTATATATACTTTTAATTTCCCAGCGGGAACCTCCCAAAGGGATTAATAAAGTCGTCTGTCTGTCTACTTACATACTGCCATAGAAGACTTTAGCTCAGTAACCCATTAAAATAACCGGAATTTAAAATGAAATGATAGTCCTGAATTTCACTGTTTAATCCATATGATTTTATAAACACTGATCATTTGTCTAGTTATGAAGAGCTTATATTTTCTACAGGTATGAATATTGCACTTGCATTCATCTACAGTGCACAGGTGTTTCATATTATGTCTTTAAAGAGGTTTTCTTTTATATTAACGCAATAATCTGTCAGTTTTGCGTTTGCTGCCCCAAGTGGCCAATTAAAAAAAAAAGTAGGTTTAAATAAATGACAAATAAATTGGTTGAGCTTATGTTATCAAAGCCACTCAGTCCACTCAGAGCACAGGCTGGGTGTTTGGAGGACATCTGCCTACTAACAGCTATGAAGTGTTTCATTAACCCTGGTGTGACTGTGACGTGATAGCATGGTGGTGACAGGATGGTTTGCGATGAAAGACATCAAGCCAGCACAGAGAAAGGTAAAGTATGGCTTCAAATGTTCAATGCATGCCATTCTATCATTTGCATGTGCAATCATTAATACTTAATACTCAAAACTGAATCCTGACAATATTACTCCCATCTGTTTTTTTGTATTTCAAGATGGCTGACGCAGCCAGGAAAGTCACAGTTACACAATCTTCTCTTGAGGAAGATGACCTGCCTCTCCCTCCACCTCCCCCTGTGCCACCCAGACCCCTGGATTATGAGGGGCCTCCAGCATTAGGTAGCCTCCCCGTGCTCCCACCCAAGGAAACCTTCTCCACGTTCTACCACGAACGGCAGAAGAGTGAACTGAAGAGGCTCTTCAAACATATCCATCCAGACCTGCGGGCAAATCTCGATGATGCTGTGGATGATGAGATAATGAATGCCATGCAGCCAGACAACACAAGCGCAGCAGATGCAGCTTATCAGGGTGAGGTCCAGTCCATGAGGTGGATTTTTGAAAACTGGAATCTGGACAATATTGGAGATCCTCATGCAACCAAGAAGATTCTGGATGATGAGGAGTTAAAAGGTGGAGATGTCAGAAGCACGTCTTCCAGGTTTGAGCATATTACCAGCGTCCAACAAGGGCCTGCTCTGAGACAGACTTCTGTCTGTGGTGATGTGAGAACATCAACATGGCTGTTTGAGACCCAGCCCATGGATTCTCTAAATAAATCCATAAGAGAAGAAGGTGAGCTGGTTGAGGCAGTACTGAAAGAACCCATCCAGCCAGGAGATGTGTCAGGGACTCGGCTGCTTTTTGAGTCCAAATCACTGAGTGACTTGGGACGCTGCAACTCCATAGAAGATCATAGCTTCCTGAAACTTAAATCTGAGCTCCAGGAACAAAAAGGAGACACCCAGAAGACTCTGAAACTCTTCCAGGCAGAACCTTGCTGTGCTATCAGAGACAACAGCGGCAATATGCATGAAATCAAATCCATCTGCCGGGAAGAGATCAACAGCAGCAACATCAGCACTGCCCGTTGGCTTTTTGAAACACAGCCCTTGGATGTGATTAATAAGGGATCTGATGGAGTGAAAGTCATTCGGGGTATATCACTGGAAGAGGGGCAACGAGGAGGAGTTGACCAAAAGAAATGGATGTTTGAGACTCAGCCATTTGACACGATACAAGAGGGTGTTGGAGTGGACAAGTTTGAAGGAACGGTGGCTGAATGCACGGGAGAGGCGGATGTTGTAAACAAGAGGAAGTTTTTTGAGATGCAGCCACTGGCAGCAGTGAAAGGAGAGTCTTCAGCGATGGGAGACCTCATTGGGGGAGATGTCAAGACTTCCCTGTGGCTGTTTGAAACTCAACCCATAGAGACACTAAATGATACTTATGAAGTCGGACGTCTGAAGAAAATTACCCTTTCTGCTGATGAACAAGGAGAAGTAAAAGGCAGAAAGCAAATGTTTGAGAGCTGCAGTATTAACGAAAAAGCCCAATTCAAAAACCAAGAGATTGAAAAGGGTGATGTAAAGGGATTCAAACATCTCTTTGAAACGATTCCTTTGAGCAAAATCGTTCATTCTGATGAGGAGATCATTGAGAAGGAAAATGCCACTGCAGCAGACAAAGCAATGTTTGGGGCAACTCATCTATATGCAATAAAGGACAGCTCTGGAAACCTCCATAAGGTCACAACAGTCAGCCGGGAAGAAATCATCAAAGGGAAGGTAAAAAACTACAAGTGGATGTTTGAGACCAAGCCTTTAGATGGACTTGCAGAGGAAAAAGAAAATGTTGAGGTAATCAAAGGCATCACCAGGCAGGAGGATATAAAGGGTGATGTCAAAATGGCAGCATGGCTCTTTGAAACACAGACCATAGAGGGGATTCATTCCAAGTTCAACATGACAGAGCAAACTGCCTCTGAGGAAGAGGAGTCTCGTAAAGGTGATGTGAAGGCTTGTAAATGGTTATTTGAAACACAACCAATGGATGTTTTGTATGACAAATCAGAAAAAGTGAAAGATAAAGAAACAACTGACATGGCCAATGTCAAGTCCATGACTTGGCTTTTTGAATCGCAGCCTTTTGATAGCATCCGAGATGGAGAGGAGTGCAATTTGAAGCTCTGCAGCACCACACAAGATTCTGTGAAACCAGAGGTTGGTGTTCAAACAGTCAAACATCTCTTTGAAACAGAAACCCTGGATAAAATAAGAAAAGATACTAATTCAGAACAAGACATGAGATACGTTAGCCAGGTGGACTTTCAGTCAGGAGATGTTTCACGAGTCAAAGAACTCTTTGAATCCCATTCACTTGATGAAATAGGAACCGAAATGGCGACACCATCGGATGGCCATATCCAGAGTGAACAAACTGAAAAAGGTTCAGTACATAAATATACTTGGATGTTTGAGAACTGTCCCATGAACCTGATCAATAAAGACACTGATGACGCAAGCACTCAAAGAGTGAGTAGTGCTGAAAGTGGTGATGTCCCGAACAAGAAGTTTGTATTTGAAACCTCTTCACTGGACAAAATCCACAATGAACCTCTTGAGCTTAACCTTGTCCCTGCAGAACAGACTGTGAGCAATGTAGACGTGAAATCCAGCACCATGATGTTTGAGTCACTGCCACTATACGCCATCAGAGACAAAGAGGGGCAGTTTCATGAGGTTACAACTGTGAAAAAAGAGGAAGTAATGAGTGGTGACGTAAGAGGAGCAAGGTGGATGTTTGAAACCAAACCACTTGATGCCATCAAGGCCGAGAATGAAGTTTATGTGATCCGAGCTGTCACACAAGAAGATGTCAAAAAAGGAGATGTCCAGTCGGCCAGATGGAAGTTTGAGACGCAACCTTTGGACTCCCTCACCAGCCACGATGAGTCCTCTGTCAGAGCCATTGAAGACTTTGGAAGCAATACTGTGCAGCTCAATAAACAGATATTTGAATCCGAACAATCATGCAAGAACTTTGTGCGAATGGTTAGTGTCACTGATGTCCAGCGCGGTGATGTGAGGACCTCAACCTGGCTCTTTGAGAATCAATCAATTGACAGTCTGAAAGGGGAACCCCAGGAAGAAGGTCAAGTAAAAACAGTCCACAGGGAAGACAGCCAGAAAGGAGATGTGAAACGCTGCACTTGGCTGTTTGAATCTCAGCCTCTGGACAAGATCAAGGAGCCTGAGGATACCTCAAAGCAAGATGTAGAGGAGGAGCTACCAAAGTCTGACGTGAAGTGCACTACCTGGCTCTTTGAGACCACTCCATTAGACAAAATCACTGTCAACAGTGTTGCTGACAGCCTATCGTATCTATACCAAATGTCTTTTGTTCACTCCAGTGGCATCATAATAGAAGCAAACGAGAGTAGGAATGTGAACATGGTTAAATACCTGGTTGAAAGCAATGAAGGTGTGCAAATCCAGAAGGAAGAGGTTATTGGGGGAAACATAAGAAACATCATGTTGAAACTCTTACTCAAACCAACCCTAAAACCCCATGTGACTCTCCTCAGAGAGGTGGAGAAGGGAAATGTGGAAACCACTGTGGTAGAAATTCCAGTCTACCAGTCAGTCACAAGTATGGACCTCGAGAGGGATCAACAAATACAAAAGCTTGTCCAGATGATCAAGGAATTGTTTGTGGAAGACAAGGCTTTGAAAAAAGGAATCATAATGCAAGAGACTCCAGAAGGACAAGCGGAGATGTCAGTCTATTCACTCATTTGCAATTATGAAACCAAAACTGAGAGTCAAGTCATAGAGAGAGGAGATGTAAAGTCTGCAATTGGAAACCTGTTAGCTACTGCCAATAGTCAGAGGACTGCAGCGTCTTGTCGAGTGGATGAAAATGAAAAGGGAAATGTGAACTTGTATAAGAGCTGCATTGAGAAAGGAGAACTGCACTACCTGAAAAGTCTTCACACTGAGTTGTCAGAAGACGAAGTGGATCACGGCCTTGCTTCTAAAGAACAGATTGAAATCGTTCAAGGCAATGTGAAAGAGGCAAAGAGAAGTCTCTGCCACCACAAAGAACAGGTGGAGCGAACCATTTCTGATGTGCTGCCAGGGGATGTACAGAGTACAAAAAAGGTTTTTTCAGCAGAGTGCCCTTCTAGTGTTGGAAACTGTGTTTCAAAGGAAGAAATCATTTCTGGGGATGTCCTATCAGCGAAGCAACAACTTACAGTAAAGCAACAGGTCATAGTAGAAAAAGAAGAAATTGTTGCTGGGGATATTAGGGCAACAATGCAGTCATTAGAACGTGCAAAGCAGCAGAGCATGTGTGTAGAGCGGGAAATCATTAAACCTGGAACTATCTATGACATCGATTTGTCAGTCCAAGGCACCGAAGAAGAAGGAAGTACAGTACAAAAAGAGGTCATCATATCTGGAGATGTGAAAGCAGCCAAAAGATCCCTTGAAATGGCTAAGCAGCAAAGCATGCATGTGGAGCGTGACGTCATCGTTCCTGGAAACATATACAACCTAAATGTCTCAGCGGAGGAAAGCTCATCAGCAAGGATGCAATCTACGTGTTCGTCTGCCTCCAGAGGCCAGCAAATCAGGACTTGCCCAAAGGTCAGTGATGCAATAAAAGATCAAGAAAACCATGCTTCCTTTGAGGCTTGTCAACAAAGAGCAGTTGTAGTCAGTAATTGTGCATCAGAATCCCTGCAACCTTTTGTAAACTATGACTGTAATGGCCACACATCAGAAGATGAGAGAGAAGTAATCAGAGGAGATGTAAAGGCAGCTATTAGGTCTCTGCAGACTGCAGTACAAGAGCAAAGGCTCCTAGATAAAGAGGATATTGTGAGAGGTAACGTTCAATTGGCTCTGCAGTCTCTTGAGAAATCTAGTGTAAATGTGTCCAAAGGAGACTATAAGGCTGCCATGATATACAAGAACTCAGGTAGGGCTTGTTCAGAGAGGAGCAAGACTGTGCACAAGCAGTGTGTTGTGGTGCCTCTGCCTCCATCTGACACAAAATTGTCTCCTTCAATTTCAGTAACCTATGAAGAACAACCAACCATTACAACAAAGAATTCAACCCCCGACTCTGTTGCAAATGGAAGCCCAAGGTCTGAACGTGTAACCTCACCTCCACCCCTCCCTCAAAAGACTAGTGAAAAAGCACAGGAGCAGAAACCAGCGTTACCACCAAAGCCACAATGGGCAAAGTCAGTAATTGTGGAGAGACCAGTTCCCCCTGCCACCAAAGTCGACAATGGAAAAAGTGCAACGTTTCCTCCAAAACCAAGCAAACCATTCCCCGTTACAGAAAAAGTACAAGAAAACAAAATCAATGAGCAATCCTTACGTGAAACACACCAGCAAAGCTGTGTTCATGAAAAAGTACAAGATTCAAGCCAAACAAATGAAAATCTACCCATGAAGTCAAAGACTCAAGAAATGAAGACGTTAGCGAATGCAACGCCACTTTATGAGGAAACATCAGGCTGCCAGGTAACGCCCGACACTGTGGAAATGGAGAGAAATGTAATTAAAAGAATTAATGCAGCTGAGGAGATTCAAATGTGCATGAAGAGTTATGCAGAAGATGGCACACATGAAATGAGTATGAGCTTACAGGCAGCACTACAGAACTTTCAAAAAAAGGAAACTGAGAATCAAGATAGAAGAGTGCCCTCGTTATTCAAGACGGTAAAAGTAATAAATGATAGTGACAATAACTATGACAACAAAATCCCTTCCCACAAACACAAATCAAATCTCAAACACGGCAAAACTGAAGAATCACCAGTGTTGACCAGCTGCCAGGTGGATACATGCCATGTGCGGCAAGATGACCCCGATGAAAAGCATCAAAAGGTTGAAGATAAAGTTGTTATGAGAGAGAAGAAAGTACGCGAGACAGAGGATCAGCGGCGGCAGAGGCTTTCTGTTCACAAGGAGGAGATCATGAAAGGAAACGTGATGGCAGCCATGGAAATATTTGAAAATATAAGAAAACGAGAGGAACTCAAAGGAATCCTGTCTCAGGTGGAAGAGATAGAGGAGGAAACTAGCAGTGTTGACACGAAATCCCTGAAGACCCCATACGACAATGTTCCTGAATGGATTGATACACCAAGTAGAAATGTTAAGCAACGTAAAACCCAGGAAAAGAAAGCTGAAGTAGAGGCACAGGACGATGATTTAGAAAGCATCTCCTCAGTTGACACTGCATATGAAGATCTGGAAAAGGCGAGTAAGGAAATAATGAACCTGAAGCAAGAGACGTTGGCAAAACTTCTTGACATTGAAGAGGCAATTAAAAAGGCTTTGTACTCCGTTTCCAGTCTCAAGTCTGAGGCTGACATCGCAGGCCTGTCAGGACTATTTGATGAATCTTTAAAATCTGAGCAAAATCTACAGCCTGTCAACAACATCAGGAAAATAAGCATTGGGTCAAGCAAGGCCAAATCAAGTCCAACCAAAGAGACAACTAATGTGAATCAGCAAACTGTTGCAGATCCAAGTCCCTCCAAGCAAGAAGTCCCCAGACCATCGCACAATAAGCCACTTGTCAGACAATCGTCTTCGCAGTCCTCTCCATCATTCATCTCTATTCACTCCGCTGCCAGAAAGTCTACCGAACAACCAAAGTCGCCCCTTTCAACATTTAAACCAAAAACAAATGGTAGTTCCCAAAGCGGGACGCATAACGCAAGACAGGAATCTGCTGCAAATACGCCGCGCAAAGTCAGTGTGCTCGAGGTGAAAACTGTTCCAGAGCAGCCTACAGGAATCTTCGGGACGAAGACTGTCAGTGAAACATACGAAGAGACGGATGGCTTTGGCAACGTATTTGTTTCCTCCACCACTTCAACAGTTGTCACCAAACAAAATGATGCGAAATCGTCTGCTCTGTTTGAAGTAGTTGGGAGTCCGACCAGATATGAGGTCGTGACATCGCCGTTAATGCAAAGATCTGGCCGCAGCTTTGGAGACGTATTGAGCAAAGCCAAGAACGATGGGACAGTGTTTGTAACATTTAGCCAACCAAAAGAAAAGCACTAAATGTGCCTTTAATTAGACAAGTGTATTTCCTAGTCCTTTCATTTTAGGAACACAGTTATTCTGCTTGTTTGTATATGACTTTATGATAATAAGATGTTTTGTTAGTCATTATACCAATGATCTAAAATAAAAGAAATGCTGAGTTTTTATTGACATGAAGTGTCTTATAGATTTTATACTGTGCACATAATAAAAAATAAAGATATAAATATGTTGTATTGGTACCCCATTTCTTTTATTTGCTATGCCTCCAACAGTTTGAGGAAGACATTTTCTATCCCAACATGACTGTGCCTCAGTACACAAAGCAAGGACTACTATAAAGACATGGTTTAGAAGAACTCGACTGGCCCACACAGAACCCTGACCTCAACCTCCATCGAGCACCTCTGGGATGAACTGGCACACAGATTGTGAGCCAGGTCTTCTCTTCCAACATCAGTGCCAGACCTCATACATGTTCTGTGGAATGAAGGGGCACAAATTCCCATAGAAACATTTAAAAATCTTGAGGAAAGTCTTCCAAGAAGTGTGTTACAGCTGCAAAACAGAGCCCAATGCCGTACTCTATATGCACCTGTTGGTGTAATGATCAGGCATCCCAATACTTTTGTACATATAGTGTATAATTTGAACTGTTCTATGTATCCAAAACTAAAAACACGAATTAAATAAATAAATCCAATTGTAATACATTGTGGAGCATTGGCGGCACTGGTCCTGACTTGCATCATAAAAGTGTGGTTAAGCCACACTGAGCTAAATGTACCCTATTGTGCCCCTTAACATGGAAAAAAAAGACTCAGTTACCTTAATGCAAATTTGTTTTCAATATAGTTCCAGTCCACTACCAAGGAAATGTGCTCTGCCTGTTTGACACCTGTCTATCCGATGGAAAGAATGGTGGCCAATAAGCTTATCCTGCACAACAACTGTTTCTGCTGTAAACACTGTCACAAGAAGCTCAGGTGAGGCGGTTTTTTTTCATTGTAAGATAAAATGACAAATCAGAGTTTTTAACCCAAGATTTAAGAAATGAATACACTGAAATCACTCACTGACGCTGATCTAACGCGGATAAAGAATCACAAATTAATTATCACTTCAATTCAAATTTAAAATGTAGCTGTTTTGTTTTTATTTCAGCATTCACAACTATTCGTCTCTTTACGGGGAGTTCTACTGCATTACTCACTACCAACAGCTTTTTAAAAGAAAAGGAAATTATGATGAGGGATTTGGTCACAAACAGCATAAAGACCGCTGGCTTCAGATAAATAAAAGGACAGATGAACCAGATGCAGTGTCCACACTCAAATCTACAAAACCCAAGTCAAACACTGGTGATGGCCCCCGTGACATCTCTGCTAAAGTCTTAGTTACAAAGTCATCTGTGAGAGAGGCGGGGTCTAACAGCCATGCTGACATTAAGGGCAAACTGAAAATGAGCTGGCCACCAGAGACAAAGAAGACTACAGCTATAAGTAATACTACACAGAGGACATACACACCAAATATGAACGATAAGATAGTCAACTATGGCAAGGCAGAAATGCATAACATGAGCGCTGCAGAGCATCATAAAAATCAGAAGAACCAATTAGAGATGAACCACAAAGGAGAAAAGAAAGACAAGGGGGTCAAGGAACAATCAAAGGCAGCAGGGTTTAACTTGGCTCATTTGCCTGCAGAGGAACCAAATCCAACCAAAGCTGGACGCATGCAAGACGGCTTTTCTTCAGGAAAAGCTTTTACCGTCACAAATAAAAAAACTCAGCAAACTAACGATGTGCCAATCTCAAAAACCAAGGACAATCCTGTCGTTAACAAACTGGATAAAACTAAGAAAGCTGTACGGTTTTTGCCAAATGTTGACATAGCTCAGTATGACCAGCCTCAAAATGATCTGATGTCGGGAGTCAAAAAAGAGGAGAATCAGGTGAATGTTGAAATACCTGAAAATAAATTCGCTGAAGAAATTACCAACAGTTTGGACCAGGAGTCTCATGGTAAAGCAGACATCAGTCAAGAGAATCCACAAGCTGATATCACTATTCTGAATGGAGTTGCTGAGAAGGTTGAAGAATCACACAAGATGCAAAGTGTCACTGAAACCGTCAAATCTACTCAGGATCAAAAGCCGTCTGATAAACCAGCTATAATTCCAAGAAGCTCAGCCAGTGGCTCACAAGATCCAAGTGCACTGGACATTTCTGCAGCTCCAAAGCCTGACATAGAGGCCTGTTGTGAAAGCAATAAAGATCAGTTAAAAACGACCAGCTTCGTCAATGTGCCGGAACATGATGATATTCAGAAGAAACCAGTTGTGGTAGTAGATTCTCTGAAGGGCTCTGCTAAACACACTGAAAAGACCAAGGCCAAATCTGGCTCCTTGTCCAAAGGAAAGAGTCCTTTATCAAAGCTCTTCACATCAGGTGGGAGTGACAAAACGAACAAAGCTGAACCAAAAGATGCCAAGAAAGCAGATGTCAAACCTAGTGGCGGACTTTTTGGAAGACTGTTTCAGTCGTCCTCAGAGAAGACCGAGGATAAGACGAAATCAGACACAAAGGGTGAGAGACAGGAAAAAACACATGCCGATAAGAAAAGGTCAGAGGTGGCAAAGGAAGCCATAACAGAGGAAATGCAAAAGGAAGATGACGTGCCTCAGGTCCCACCTCTGGAACTAGAGAAATCCACTTCTGCTGAGCCCAGCATTCTTGAGAGTAGCAACGATATGGATATGAGCAAATCCACAGAGACATCCAACCTGAACACGACTTCAACAGGCGAAACAGGTGATGATTGTGCAAACCCAATAAAGGATCAAGAGTCTGATTTACAGAGCTGTGAGACTGAAGTACTGACTGCTACTGATCCTGGACCAGCTGAGTCTGAAGATCCTCCTGAGCCAGTGAACCAAACATCTGTGGAGCCGGACACTTTCTTACCAGCAGAGAAAAGTGGTGGTGAAGTTTTGAGTGACCAACTTATGGCTTCTGTCTCTGCTGACCCGCCGTTCCATCAGATCCGTGGTGACAACATTGTTCCAAATCCAAACGAATTGTTTGAAACGCCAGAGGATAAAGGGGCAATCCTCGTGCAAGGAGCATTTACTGATCACAACCACGAGCCTTATCAAGATCCCTGCGATCTTTTTGGTCCAGTTTTCGGGAACACACCAGGCGATATGTTTTCCTCTTCTGTGAGTGAATCTGCAGGTGTTTCTTCTGAAGGCGTCAGCCTGTTTGACTCATCAGTGGAGAGTGAGGTGATGCTCAGTGTGACAGATGAGCCGACAGTCCCTGACCCAGCGCTTACGACCCAAGACATGAGTCGTGCGTGCGATCCTTTCATGACAGACAACAACACAAGTGACCTTGACATATTCAGTGTCAACGACGTGCTGTTCGCTCAGCCTCCTACTCTTAATGTGTCTGATCAGGGAGGAGCTGAAGCCTCCCAAACACAAACATCGGCCTTTTCCAATGACATATTTGGACTTGATGTCATTTCAAACAACGCAGATGCGTTTCCAGCCGCTTCTAATTCACTGCAGGACGCACTGGGGTCAGACATGTTCTTCACCGGTGCTCCTTCAGGCCACCACACTGATCTGTTTGGCGAGGACATTTTCACATCAGGACAAAGTCCTCTGCCGTCTGTGTCCATGGCAAGCAATGCAGATTCATTTATGGACAATCTTATGGCGTCTGACAGCAAGACTGCTGAGCAGTCAACAGGAAACCATGTCACAAACAGTAGCTGGATGGACGATCTGCTTGGGTGATATGACGATAAATGAATTATGTTAATCCTATTGTTTAAAATGCACTTTTTAAGGATACAATAAATCACCTGACAGTTAATTAGTTTAAATCAGGGGTCTGCAACCTGTGGCTCTAGAGCTCTAGTAGTTAATGTTTTAGGCGATAAATACAAGTGTTTTAATATTTTATGCGTCACATACAATGTCTACGTCAAAACAACACTTAAATGCAGTAATGTGTACATTAATTCATTTGCCACAAACAATGGGAGGATTAGGTATGCATAATTTAGTGTTTTGTTTTTTTCCTCCACTTTATAAGAGGTTAGGGTATAAACAGCAATGAAGTGTCAACAGTTATCTGCATGAAAACCTTTATACATGTTATTATCTTCATTTTATGGGGGAAAGGTTTTGCGGCTCCACATTAACTTTATTTTGGTTTATTTTATTTTCATCCTTAAGGTTGCAGACCCCTGGTTTAAAAACCAACTAACGTGCAGACAGCTGTGCAAAATCAATTCTATGTGAACATTTTTTAATAACTGTGCATGTTAAAGTTATATTTCAAGTTAAAAATCTGAACGTTTTGATTGTGAAATGCACTCGTACATATAATTAAAAGAAGCACTTGCTAACATTTCATTACATAGGAAAGGTTTAAAAAGGTTTAATCTTTTGTGCATCGCAATAATCAAGTAGAAATGTGAAATGTGACAAAATACCTGATTAAAGAAGTACAGAAAGTGACAGAGTTTATGTATTTCCAGGAGCAAACATTCAGACTTGTCATTGTTAAACTGAAATAAAACACACATACTTTAATATTAGAGAGGAAACCTGTGAGATTCACCAGACTAAAGAATTACCTCTGGGTTTTTAATGATAATAATAATAACCTAAACATGAGGCAGCATGTATATGCACAACAGTTCTGTTGTAAACAAAGTGCTTCAACAACATCAGAAAATAAATATGCTGATATGACAGCTTTTTTTGTGTATTGATCGATTCATCAATCTGTAATAAAGTATAGAAGTTTGAAATTGACTATGCATCATGATTTGTGGTTGTGCAGTTTGACACTAAAATGTTTTTTTTTAACATATCTGCAAAGTGAGTGGCATAATCTGCCTAATCCCAGCTCAAGGTGGAGATAAAAGATGGAGGCTGTTTAATCAGCAACGGCACATTGTGTTTTAGACTGAACCGTCTTGGGAAGACAAACTTAACCCAGAACACAAATAGCAAATTATAACTTGACGTTTTTTCCAAACACTGATGAGTAAAAGGAGACAAATTCTAGTTTTAGGGGATGCAAATAATGAATAGCACCTAATATTTTGTGTCTTGTGTGTTTCCTTTAAAGACTACACATAATACAATATCATAAAAGTAAGGTTGTCCTGATACAGTGAAGATTTGTGGTAAACTGAGTTAATCTCCTTTTGTCATCTTCTTATAGGCAAGCCAGACGCCACAGTATACATTCTCTCAGCATTTCATTTAAATTGTACATGTAAAAACACACGGATATCAACGTTTGAACACAATGTAGCGCTCAACAAATGGAAGTAAACTATCTAGAATTAGGTGGCTTCTATGCCGTTGTTTTCAGCCGTGTTGAAAACTCGTCCACTCTGCTTGGTGGCATCACTCCTGAAATGAAAAGGAACACAGCAATTTCATGGTTTCATTTCAGTAATTGCTTCCAACCGCCTCTATTTTTTGGCAATACCGTTTCCATTTAAAAATGCATCAAAGGTGAGGTTTACTCTTGTTTCCGTGTTACTAAATAACGTTTAATCAAAAGAATATATTTCATACGATGGACAACAAAGCTTTTTTATCTATTTTAGAACATGCTATTTGCTTCTTTCATCATCTTGCTCAGAGTCTAGTGTTGTACTCTTCAAATAAATGAGGGTTATTGGCCTGAATCGAAGAATCCTGCTTTGCTTACCTGTTGTTCTCAAGAAAATCCTCTGAATCGGGAAGGTCTTTGTCCCGGGTTTCAGGGAGAAGAATAACGAGAGCTCCACTGACGATTAAAAGGCTGCTGAAGACAACGATGGGTATGAACTGGTGGAATATGGACAACATATTAAGCAGCGCAGACAGTGGCCCCGCTAATCTGAGAAACGTGTTGACCAAGCCGAAGGCAGCTTGCCTGAAATAGTAGAAGATAGTTCTTATTTTTTAAATGCATACAGGGTTAGGGTTAGTGTATACAATATCAATCTTTATATAATGTGAACACGTAAATAAATGACTTGTTTTACCTGACAGAAGTGGGGAACAGCTCCTGCGCGTAGACCATGTTTACTGAAATACCCCAGCTGAGGAAGAATCTCCCCATGGTTACAATTGCTGTGATAACAGCAGCATTGTCTGGAATAAAGTTCAATATATTAATCGACTCACACATTTGTTCTCATGTACTGAAAGTGAAGGGCAACAAAATCACCTTGGGGGAAAACCACTGTGGACATGCACAGGATTCCTCCTGCCAGGGCGGTTAATGCCTGAGATGTTTTTCTCCCTCCCCGCTCCAGAAACCAGAGACACAGGCAATGTGCTGGAATATCAAAGATCCCAAACAGGGAATGCACCAGGAAGATGCTGACGCCAAACTTGCCCACATTCAGATTGATGGAAAATATGCTTAGATTCAGGGAAAAACTTCAACCGCAAACACAATGAAAGTGTTATAAATAATAATAATAACAACAACAATAATAATAATACTGCTAAATGTTATTCAACTTACCTAACAAAGGACACAATTAAAAGATATTTCATCAAGATTTTTGAGGTAAAAATCATTTTGATTCCTCCATTGTGAACTTTTTTTCTCTCACTGACCTGAATGACAGATAAATTATTATCAAACAGATGACTGGAGTATTCAGTGTGGTTGCTCTCTCAGACATCTCCATACCTGATACCAGATTGCTGTTATTTATACGGCCTATTTTTTAAGAATTTACCAATGAATGGGTCGTAATTCCTGCATACGACGCATTGTTTCATTATGTTGGAGGACAGTCTCCCTCCTCCTCCTCACTAATCCTCTACATCTGTACTCTCTCTCTCTCTCTCGTGTTCTTACATCTTCTCTACATACTCTGTTCACCTGTCAGTACATTTCTATCTCTGTCCTTCATCACTCAAACCTGCTACGTCTCTGTTGACAAGAGCATTATGTTTTAGCTCACACCCATGCATACAAACACCAGACATTCCCATCAGTATTTTATATTCACTGTAATATGAAAAACTAAGTGCACCAACAGTGTCACTGTGTACATGTTAAGTGCAGACTCATACATCCTTAAATCCACTGTCCCTAAATAATCCGACTTGCCAAGAGCAGTAGATCCTCTGGGACACTCCTTTTATTGACTTTTGCAACTCTTCGTATAATTTCATTCGCTTCCTCAAATCTTCCTTTTTCCAGCAACCATCTTGCAGATTCAGGAATCCACCTTTAAAAGAAAATAACATAAATGCCAAACCAAGATATTGTGAACTTATCAGTGTTTAAATCAGGACCGCAACACACAGCCAGGTTAATCGCACATTCATCAAGGTCAAGTGAAGTGATATTGAATAAGTGAATATAATCACTTTAAAATAATAATAAAATAAAAAGTTTGGTTGTAGCCTTCAAATCAGCCTTTTATATGTACTTTATATGTAACTTTTTCAAGGCCTTGGGTGTCTTCGACAGAGTAGGCTCACGACCTGTCGTGGTTTCTACTGCGGAGGCTTCCTCGTTCTTTTTATCAAGTCACGTTCAAGTCTCTGACAAAATTCTGTTTGACTTTGCCGGCAAAACTTTGGGGTTCCTTCTGTTTTTGAAGATGCTTGTTGAATGTACAAGCACGCCCGCAATTCTCATATTCTTTGTGCAAAAGCAGCAACAGTCGTTGGGCTCCATGAGCATAACATTTGTTGGCTTACAGGAATCTCTCCATCAAACTTTGCCACAACACACCATACGCGGAACATTTGCTCATGGACTCTTTTCCAGTCGCTCTGTCAACTGTTGCTCTGATTGGTTGTAGCGCTACCCCGTTGCGTGCGGAGGGAATTTGAAAGACAAGCGTTTATCCCCCCCCCCCCTCGGATTGAGCCCTGCCAATTGTGTGTCCCAAGACCAAACATCTTGATGTTGCCACCTACCATATGTACACAAACACGACGGCTTGCATTCCTGTCAAGATGTACTGAACAACCCTCCAGTCGCGTACAAAGTAAATCAGCACAACAACGGCAATCTGTCCAACAGATGAAGACAGCTGACATATGCAGGTGGCTAAGGACCTCCGACCTCCGATCCACTCAGTAGCTGTAGAATGCAAACACCAAAATCACAGCAGGGAACAGGAGAATTCCTTAAAAACTGAAGAGAGAAAATATTAAAAAAAAGATACCTAATAACACTGAGTTCATTCTCAATCCTGCAAATGAGATACCGAGCATGAACTCTGCCACGAGGTACGTGGAATAATTTGGAGACAAAGCCATGACTAAGACAAATATCAGCATGAGTACCGCTGGTAGCTGGGTGGATCTCCTGCGGCCGTACCTAAAGTTTACACGGTGGAAGAAAGATAGAGAGTTAGGTCATATTTTGCCAATTGAATTCAATTTGTATGGCGCCGAATCACAACATACATTATCTCAAGGCACTGTACATAGACAGCATTATAGAGAGCAGAGAAAACCCAACAATTCACACAATGAGCAAGCACTAGGCATCAGTGGAGACAAAGAAACTCCCTTTTAACAGGAAGAAATCTCAGACACAACCAGACTCAAAGATGTGCGGATTGGGGTGAAAGGATAAATGGGGGGTGGAGGAGAGGTGGGGGACAGAAAGGACAAGAGGGATGTGAGGGAGAGACAGAAGCGAGAGACCAGGAGCAGATATACAACAACTGTATCAAGTTATAAGTTTAGACAGGACAGTTCTGAGTCTGTGATGACGTGATTATAGAACTACAATGTCATAATACAGGCAGTCGCAGCAGAGTGTCCTTAAATATCACTTTGCAGGTCACTTACGATTGAGCTAATGGTCCAAAGATGAACGCACCGACAGCTGAACCAGCCATGAAAACTGTTTGCACAAATCCAGGCATCAGTGACATGTCACACACAAAGTCAAACTGAATAAAGAAAAAAAGAAAACGACGCTCAGAAGAAGGCAGTCAGCACAGACGACAGAAGAAAACTCACTATTGTACTTCACTTACATCAGTGACTATCGTCGCCTTATACTGTGTGTTATAGTAAACCCAGCCATTCAAGCAACCAGTGGTTTCATTGAGTCTGTGCTGCCTGATAACACTAATGTTCCAGTCCACAGGGACAAACATACGACACTGGCTGAATGTTCCATTCTCCTCCCTGGGCAGGGTCAGGTCCAGCTGCTCATCAGCGGTCAGGTTAGAATCAGCTGCGAGGATCCAGTCTGTGTTACAGTGTCGGTCTGGATCGGACTGGAAAAAAACTAAATGACTGAATAAAGTTGAAAATAAGAAAAATTGGAAGGAAAATCCAAAAAGGAGCATCTTCTGAAAGAAACCAAAGTCTCCAATGGTGGAGAGGATTTCTTCAGTCACTGACATTTTCACCGTGAATGAGAACAGACTCTGTCATGGTTCTTTTTTTAAACTCAGAATCCTACGTGAATTCATGTGTAACCACTAGATTAACGAGGAATAAGTAAATGTGTAAACATCACATCATTTAATCCTTTTGAATATGTCATTAAATGTGTCATATTGAGTATTAGAATTCACATGAACGGTGTTAAGATGTAATGAAAGGGCCTTTCCGCACGTTCTCCCCATGTGTGCGTTGCTTTTCTCCGGGTTCCTTTCACAGTCTAAAAACATGTACATTTGGGGATTAGACAAATGAAACACTTTAAATTAACTGTAGGTGTGAGAGAGAGTGGATGGTTGTTTGTCTCTGTGTCCCTGTGGCGTACTGGTGACCTGTCCAGTTGTACCCCACCTTTCGCCCTATGTCAGCTGGGATTGGCACCAGTGTCCCCACGACCCTCATGTGGAGGATAAAGCAGTAGATTAATGAATTCATGTTCCTGAAATATCACATTGGTAATTGCGTTTGGAGGGTTAAAATATCAATTAAAGGCTAACGATGAGGTTTGACACTGCTTAAAAAAAGTGTGGGAACGTCTACGTATTTGACATTTTGTTATGACATGGGATTTTTTTGTGTAGCTCTGTCTTGTTTATCTATTATTTTAGTTAATTAAAAAAAATAAAGTTCCTTAACACTCGGGCTTCCTGTTGATTTGCTCACTGTAAAAATCCTGTGATGTTCTAATGTCATAGCGTGCAAACTCTGGGCAAACCCTTTGTGTTTTATGTATAATATGTACATTTTAAATAAAGGTTGGATTGCAAACAACTTAATTTCATAGATCACTTTATTCAGCTACTAAAAATCATTTTTGCATGTGTTGTCATTTCCAGCAATTTGAATAAACCATCAAGGAATCTCTCGTTTTTTCCCCCCCACAAATGTCAAAAATACTCCACATGAAATGAGGCATTTGTGGACGCACACATTTGATAATTAAGCTTTTTTTTTTTTTTAAATATATATGATGATCTTTTTAAAAAGAACATTTCAGAAAGAAAAAATGTACTTGCCAATCATCTGATTAAATTAACCATGAAGTGCTACCACGAGAGGAAGAATGATGGTTTCCTGCTGGAGGGGAAAGAAATGTCAAAAATATAATAAGTGAATTTGAATTCAAAGGCATTAACGATCAATTGTTGATCACCAATTTCTCACACACACACACACACACACACACACACATTGAGAGCTAAGTGAATCCTGTGCCGTCTGTCGTGTTATAATGAGAAATGTGTTCCGACATCAAAGCACAGCCCGTGTGATTACAAACCCCGTGTGCTTCTGAAAAATGATGCAAGATAACATAATTGATAAGGCGCCAAATCAAACGGTGCGCGACGCGTGAAGCTCTACCAAAAGGCCAACAGTGGGAAACACTACTTAACAGAGTAAAACATTAATCTCAGGACATTTTGCCTTCATCCGTATTTACAAGGTAAATGTTCTTTTCTATTGGACATGAACATTCACACAGCCAAGTCATCCGCGGCACAACACACACACACACCTGTTGGTGTTACAGTGCATGGAGTTGCCATCAAACATACATTTACAAATCCTTTTACAGCTGTACCTGAACGGGGAGCTGTGGCACCGCCTGTTTGTACACGATATGAAACAAACCAGACAGCTACACAGGGAGTGACAAGAGTCATTCGTTGTTTTGTTTTTACAAAGCAAAAGAGACGGCGAAAACAAGTGAAAGTGAAAATGATAAGAGGAATCTTGTGGAATCCAGACATGCAGTCACTTTTTAATCTCTTCTCTGGAGAATGGTGCAGCCCCTCATGACAGTGATAGTGCTTCAGTGGTGTTTAAAATGCTCCTTAACTGATGCAACTCATGCAAGTTTACCTAAAGCCGATATTTGCAGGCATCTGATCAACGGTAAATGTTATAGGATCAAAGTGTTTTGAACATCTACATTGTATGGATTTTTATTATGAATTTCAATGCGTTCCTGTCAGAGAACCACACTGCTGGTGTGAAGACTTCTTATTCAGGAAGGATTTTCATGACATATCTGAACCGACTATGGAAGCGAACGCTGTCTCAGTATCTTCTGCAAAGTCTAGTTGTAGATAGTGGCAAAGCTTTAGCACTGCAGTGCTTTGAGCTACTTAGCCTTTAGCCGGCAAGTTCACCATGTTTTAATCACCTCAGTAACTGGCACTTGGCAGCGAAGTTCAAGTGAAAGAGCTTGGGACAGTTTGACCGTCAGAATCAAATGTCATTACTAATCTATGTGATAGTTACTTCCGTGGTGACCACTGCTATGACACTATCAATATTGAACTGTATCACAGGAGGAGGAGGCTTGGATCTCAAAAGACAAACATCTCCAAACCTTGACCTTCACACCTGCTTGACTAAATGCCACTATTTTCAATTTTAATTTTAATTTAATTTAATTTTTGGTGGAGCATTTTCAGGTTTTTTCAGCATGTACAGCACCAGAAGTTCATTAACAGCTTAGCCCGTAGCAAAATCAGTCACAGGCTAAACATTCAGGAGTCTCCGCAGCTACTTGGTCAATAACTGTAACAAGTTAAACTACCTCTGTCTCACAGACATATAATCTTTCAACAGCAGTGTTCGTTCACCGCAGGAATTTTTGAGCATTATTATTGAATTATTAAGATAATTAACACTAATGTGCCACTAAAGATTATCACTCAACTTGTGAGTAACAGAAGCAGGAAATGAAGATGCAAAAGACAAACATTGCTAATCAATTATCAGGCCATAACATTTATAAAGATATATTGACTTATTTCTATATGGACCACAACAGTTTTATGGAACACTTATTTCTGAAAATGCCAATAAAACCTTAGCGCAGACTTTTAAAAAAGGTTCCAGTTCAGTTGATTCACTCCTGTTGAACTTCTGAGGTACAAGCATCAAGTGTGGTTTTACTCAACCTAAGAGGGAATAGGCTGCATCTCATGGTCACATGGTCACATGGTGAAAGAATAGAAATTGCATAGAGTAATAATATTAGCCGTTACAGCCGACTTAAACAAAACCACTGCACACTGATATGCTGTCGAGGAGAACTGTACTACTTTTTGTTGTTGTTTTTTCTACTAGAGGCAAACAAAAAAATACACCAAATACTCACACACAGATTTCATTCCTCACTAATCACGCTGATTAAATCTATAGTTTGCCTAACTCGGGCTGAATTTACTCCGTTCAATTTGAGGGTAGTGTTAAGTGCCATAGACAGTAAGTGAGTGAGTGAGTTATGTGGCACAGTTGTTTTGGGGGGGGTGGGGGGGGGCTTCTCTTCCAGTACCGGCACGAGATGTTTGGATGGTGCTTTTGTATGAAGAGGAAGAAAGCAAAGAAAGAAGAAGAAAGTAGGAGTTCATATAGTGGATTGCATCTGTTCTCCCATTTTCTGTTTAAGCGCACTGTAAACATTTCAAGTGTGATTCCTGTGATGAACTGAGCCTCTTCTTACTGTGGTCCTCATGCTTCCTGCTGCAGTGGCTCACTCCTGCCGGCTTCATGTCTCATCATCATTATCATCATCATCATCATCATCATCATCATCATTACCATCATCATCGTCCTCTACCTCATCTCTTTGGCAGTAGTGGTTTCTTGGAATTGACTACAATGCAGCTGTGCAACACCATTTGTTTTTGTCTCTTGTTGCTGCATCACTTAACTGATGCTGAGCTGAGCAAATCCAATGAGTTTAACATCATCTGGAATTTCAGACTCCTCCAGAACAGACGCCTGGATGACAGACAGCCACAGGAAAAACAAAAACAAAACAAAAATAGAGAATTAAAAAAACATTAAAACGTAAAAAATGATAGTTTAAAGACCTTCTGTATGTCTGTGTACTCACCAGTTTAAAGGTTACATTTTTGTTACTATGAGGATCATCAACAATCTTCTGCAAGTTGGCAGCAACTAGACAAACGATAAAAGGGACGAGAAGAAAACATCAGATAAATCAAGGACATGGAGCAAAAATCAATTTTCATGGTAGTAAAATGTTTTAAATGAAAATAATAAAAGCTTCCTCCTGCTGATTTCAATGGATAATCATGCATACATTTAAACAATATTAGGGCCCTGTGACCTTAAAGTCCTTTATTGCTTCTATATGCACAATTAAACTGGCTGTATTTAGATCATATGCAGTATGCAATTCACTTGCATAGACCAAAAACTTGAAACTTCACCTAAAAAGTTAATAATCAAAACAAGCCGTCTGATTTCTCAGCTGCTTAAATCTGAGTATTTTCTGGTTTCTTTGCTACATATAACAAATAAATAATTAAATACACTTTTGGGTTATGAAAAAAAAACAAGACATTTCAAAACATAATTTCTTCCATTTCTGACATTTTATGGGTCAAACAACTAATCAATTAATCAAGAAAATTATAGTTATAATATCATTTTGAAAGATGAATGAATTAACGCCACTTTAGTGAACTGACTGAAACACTTGTTTATATCTCAAACTCACCAACGACTAAGTCCCTTCCATCCACCAGACCGGCAGACACCAACTCCTGCGACACGCCATCAGCAGAGTCTAAAAGGAGATTTGCAGATGAAAATCAAACACACACAAACAAATAAAGACATGAGTCTTAAATTGCACTATGACTCCTACCTCTGCCAGGCATGAACTCAAATCGGATGTCGTTGAGTTCCTTCTTGCAGTTCCTAAGTCTCAGGACAAGGCTGATGGGAATGCTGGCATTTGCTGCAGCTTGATCCTGTGACAATAAAAGGCATTACACACTGTTGAACTTGTGGTTTTCATGAACATATTTGCCAGAGCTTAACAAAGCCCTCTCCATATTTGTTTTCACCTGAGCGGCGGGAGCATGTGACGGGGCGGCGATTTGCACGGGAGCCTGTGGCGGAGCGTCCTCCCGGGTTTGCCCTGCTGCTGCAAGGCCGTCACGTGTGGCTGCAGCAGGTGGCTGCAGGTGAGATGTGGAGCCCTCTGCTGGTGGGAAAAGCTAAGAGACAGGAGTTTGCAAAACAATCCGTGAGTGTTGACAGTTTTAGGTGAATGAATGACAATAGACAAAACAAAAAAAAAAAGGGACACACATAAGACATTCATGCAGATTGTGCTGTCAAGGCATCTCGACAAATTAAGATTTTCAGGTCATGTCCACTACAAATGGACTCACCTCCATATTCTGGGACCCGTCCTTCACTCTGGGTGACTGCAGAATGGACATGACAGATTGACAGGATTACAAACATGCAATTCTCCTTTTATCCCCCAAAAGTATGGACTGATGGAGTATTATAAGATTGAAGAAATTTGACACAAGATACAGCAGGTGACATTACATAGTTAACAGAGAGTAAAATCCCACACCCAAACATGAATGGAGTGTGAACACACACACACACACACACACACACACACACACACACACACACACACAAAGAACAATTATTTGAACAGTTAAACTCGGCAGGCGGTTCAGGCCAGCTGACTGTTCTATCCTTTAGGATTGAGGTGTGACTCAGTCATTTATTTTAAAGCAACACTGTGTTCCATTTTTAACTGGCTTTATTTCAGCATTATTTGCTAGTTCTAATTGTGGAGCGTCACAGACTATAGGTAATACACTATTCAGTGTTCCTACTACTCACCAAACTTGAATAGTGTAAGGACACTTGCGTTACATTTGGGGATTTTCCGATACTAAAGCAATAAACCGTGTGTTGTAGTTTAATCCAACTATGTCTAAAAATGACGAGAAATGATTCTGACTTAGTTTACTGTACCAATTTAAAAACAGGGAGCTTAACAAGTTGTAAATATGACACTGAACTGCCATATATGGGCTGTTTTATAGCTGCAAAGCATTATGGGAAACGCAGTCCTTCAATACACAACCACTAAATATAAAAAAGATGAAATGTACTTTATGTAGTTCATTAACTTATGAATATCTTTATAAAATAAACAATCTCAGCTTTCAGTAAGTAAACGGTGCTTGTTTTTGCATCACTTTCTTAACGGTTACTTGGATCTTTTAGTTGAACTGCTGCTGACAATGAGAGAGGAGGCCTCAGCAAAAGCAAAGACAAACAGCACCATCTGCTGGTAGAAATGATACTTTGAAAACTAAACAGTTCAGTGGCCTGTTACATTTAATCAACGCAGAGTCTCACCCGCAGAGCAGCCACAGCAGCTTTGCCCTCCTCACTCTCCTCGTCCAGCTCATCATCGCTCCACTCCCAACCGCCGTCCTCGGTCTTGTGCAGGCGGCCACTTGAGCCGGGCACACGTCGCACCTGAACAATGCATTAAAGGACACATAAAAAACTGAGAGACAATAATTATATTATCTATCATTGGATCATGGATCATTTGGACAATCTCAGCTACATCGGGCGATAGGCGGGGTACACCCTGGAGAGTTCGCCAGTCCATCGCAGGGCCACACACAGATAGAGACAAACAACCATTCACTCTCACACTCACTCCTATGGTCAATTTAGAGTGTTCAATTAACCTATCCCCACATTGCATGTTTTTGGACTGTGGGAGGAAGCCGGAGAACCCGGAGAGAACCCACGCACACATGGGGAGAACATGCAAACTCCATGCAGAAAGGCCCTTGTTCCAACCGGGGCTCGAACCCGGGTCTTCTCGCTGCAAGGCAAGAGTGCTAACCACTACACCACCGTGTGGCCCCCACTGCACAGTACCCCAGAAAAGCACACACATACTACTGTATACAACATACTACTGTATATTCAAAATGCTTCATGAAGGGCACACCTTTCTTGATCGCTCTGTTATTGTTGGCCCCTTCTGTAGAAGACGCTCCTGTAAGTACTCGCTGTTCTGTGACAGAAAGACAAAGGTTTCTTTTTTTTTTTAAATGCACAAGTCTTTGCGGTTCTTTTTTTTTTTTCCAACTCTGGTGCAGGGCTCACCTTGGCTTTTGTAAAGAATTTGTGCTTCAGCAGCTCTGCAGCAGTTGGCCTAAATAGGAGAGAGACACAAGGCTCCTTGTTATATTCATTAAACAACTGAGGAATCTGATGCAAAGCATAACAAGCACAAATTACATCTGGCATCAGGTCTTTTTTAAAGGGGTCAAGCGACTGACGGACCTCTTTTCTGGATCTTTCTGTAAACACATGGAGAGCATCTTCCTGAAGGACTTTCCGTACTTCTTCACCATTTCTTTGTCGGTGATGCCTGTCTCCAGACAGGGTGGGTCATTTTGCAAAGTCAACATCAGCACCTGCAGATAAGCAAAGGTCAGCTTCAGTCACTGAACAGACAGAAAATTAAAACAAATGAAAAGGTAGCAGCTCAGAGTTCTTTTCCTTTCCTTTATCTCTTTATAATAAGAGCAGAAACGACAGTTACCTTCATAGGTGGGTATTTGTGATATGGTGCGGCCCCCGTGGCAAGTTCGATGGCAGTTATGCCAAAACTCCAGATGTCTGCTTTGAAGTCATAGCCACGAACCTGGGGAATAAAAACAGAAGCAAGTGAACAAAGTTCATGAGTTTTCACTTCATATCCAAGTTATGAAAAAAGAAGGAAACTGTCGGTAAACTGAGGGAGAGAAAAAAAAACTGAATCCACTAAACAAGACTGGTACCTGCTCCATGACCTCTGGAGCCATCCAACACGGTGTCCCCACAAATGTCTTTCGAACCTTGTTCCTCGTCATGTCTCCTCCCGCAGCTAGAAAAGCACTCACACCAAAGTCTGTGGTGCGTGTGACATGAAAAAGGAAAAATTGGTTACATTCATTTTCAACAATTTGGACAAACCACTTTTGTGGTGCGCAGTTTGTTCATTTGTCCAGTGTACCCACTATAACCACTGTAGTATAATACACAGCAGTGGATATAGAGAAAACAATGTAGAGATGTTGACGACTCCTATGCAATAACACACTCTGAGAACATTTTTTTTTTTTTTACAACCTAATTCACAGCCTCTGCTCCCGCTCACTGCCACCAATGTCCCACTGTACAGGAGAATGCCAAGAGCAGCCAAGAGTCTTGATGGGAGGTGATCGCTTTCCCCCATAATATGTCTCCCTCCTCCACTGCATCTGCATCTGCTGTTAGTCGCTCAACTCTCACTCTGCCTCTTTGTCTTAGCCACAGGAGTATCAACTCTCCTATCATATGTGCATCAACTTTCTTTCATATTTGGCATCCATTTGAGACAATTAACATTGTTTTGTCAGGGCGTGTGTAAGTGTGGGTGCGCGTGCATCATCAGTGACTTGTGGTCATATTAGGCCTCCAGCTTGGCAAGATTTTATTTACTTTTTTAACCGGATGTCCTTTTCTGACACAGCAACACACAAGAGGTGTTCTTCTTTGTGGCCTTGATTTCACCAATATGTTGCTCTCCCTGTTGTTCAATGTTTTGCAGCCTTAACAAGTTAAAAAAAAGATGCACTTACCTGCAATTTGTACGGAGCCATCATCACCAAGAAGAATATTTCCAGCCTTTAGGTCCCTGGGGATGAAGACAACATTGTCATTTATTTTCTTAATATTCAGGTTACAGTTATAGTAAAGAAACCAGAAAATGTTTAAGAGGCTGATATCAGAGAGCATTT
This sequence comes from Solea solea, assembly GCF_958295425.1. Taxonomy (NCBI): domain Eukaryota; kingdom Metazoa; phylum Chordata; class Actinopteri; order Pleuronectiformes; family Soleidae; genus Solea; species Solea solea. The sequence goes on along the minus strand of NC_081134.1, from coordinate 5,918,370 downwards.
TATTTTTACAAAAAAAAAAAAAAAACACACACACACAATGGACTTTTCACTGCAGGTGTAATCCACTGTAATCAAGTACGATTAATCAAGTACTTGTTTGGTACATAGACTAGGCCAGAATGTCAGAAAATGTTGATAAAACCACATAATTGATTATCAAAATTGTTGACGATTAATTAAGTAATCAGTTAATTGTTACAGCCCTAATCCACTGTCCACACCATGAGGGCCAACATATTGGCCATTGCACCCAGATGCTAATTTGTCATCAGATGATGGCCGATGGGCACCAAGACTCTCTCTCCATCCCTTTCTTGATTAGGACTAAGTGAATTAGCTCCAGCATCTGACCTAAAACAACAACTGCTCCGTCTACTGAAATACTGTCTGACATGGTAACTGTAAAAAAAATACACATTTCATTGTCTATTAAAAAAAAACCAAATAAACCACCACCATTAATTCAGTGTTCATGAGACTTTGATGTAAAAACCATCCTCCTCCATTATTCATCCTCAGTGTATGAAATATTAAAGGAGTGAAGTGTAGTTCAAACTGCACAGTCGCACACACAGGGACAAAGTGGCAACTGCGAGCACAGTGATAACCAGTTCATCACAGCCGTGTAACACCAAAAGCAACTCACCGATGAATCTGCCCATTTTTATGAAGGTACTCTAACCCCTCCAAGACTTCTTTGAGGATGGAGGCGATACTGGCTTCATCCAACACTCCACTCTTGTGCTCGCCACAAGAGATATTGTGTTTGATGATGTCCAACACAGAGCCTGAGAAGAAGAAGAGGCAGAGACTTGTCATAAAACCTGCCGAAAGAGGGAATCTACGGGTAACAAGCACAATGGGTATTAAGATTACAGTGTTTTAAGGAGTTTATAGTGTAACTGACTGGACACCAACAGCAGCACCTGATGTTTACAGACCAATAATGCTGCATGTGAACCAACAATTTACCAGCTAAATAAACTAGAACTGTTTGCATTCTGGGATCAATCTTATGTTGTTTTTTGTTTGTTGATCTTCTAGAAGTGGATCCTGGAGAGTTTTGAGAAAAAAAACATGTTGGGGCTAGACAGACAAAAACCTCAGAGATGGAGATAGTTACTTTTATGCTCAGATTTTTTCATTACCACGAGGTTGCCAGCCAACCAGCAGAGACGTGAGTAAGTTACTGCATTAAGAAATAGTCTGGCACATACAGTACATGGATTAAAATAACAAGATGTAATGTGTTAATTAGTGAGGTGCAAGACAAAGGAGGCTTCATTAAGGCATAGACAGGCTAACACTTTATCCCTTTCATCTAACACAGAAAAAGTAAGTCAGTAAGCCAAAACAAATTGTATAAACAAACACAAAAAATAACATTATAAGCAACATTTAATGGCTAATTGAATAGTGTTAAATAATAACATAATGGTTTAATAATGGGGTGTAATATCTAAATTTTAGTGTTTGAATTCAAAACATCTACACTGGCACAGTTGGCAAACACGTTATGTGGGAAAGTTCCCTTAGAATTAATAACATGCCCAGCCCGACAGCCATTGCTGATTTATAAAAACATGTTTCAACATGAGCATACTTGAGATTAAAGAAGAATGGTAAGTCAGAGAAAGTCGTTAAAGTCAAGGTGCAGATAAAAATTAGCAAAGAACGAATCAAGTCAGGGACATGTGTATTTTGTTATAACAGAACTTACCACCACTGAGGAGCTTCATCACCAGCCACAGTTCATCCTTCACCACAAAGGAAGTATAGTAAGACACAATGTTCGGATGGTGGCACTGGCTCATTGCCTGGATCTCTTTCTACAATAAAAGGTCATACAAGGATATCATTTTTTCAAGCTGAACATTTATCAAAATGTTAAAATGAAATAACCAATTCTCTGCTACTTCATATCACTAATAGTCAACACCTCCATGTCAAAATGAAAAGCCCAGCCAGGGACAGGGGTTGTAAATTGCTATGTACTCTATGTGCAGTACATCAGATGCACTTTATGTCCAGTATGTCTCACTGCATTGTCCCTGATTAATAAAGATTCATTGAATTTCAGTCTAAATCAGGAGTACATTCAGTGCAGCACGTTCTGCAAGGAATTGCCCTCGGAATCTTGTGCAAGCCAGTCTGTAATTTTCTTTGGTGAGCCAGAGATCTTGGAATTTGTATATCCAAGGCATTGTTTTGTTCTCCCTGATTAATGTTACTCACTCACTGTTCTGCATGGAATCTCACGTCCATGTCAGAGAGACGGTGTCCACAACATCTCTACTAAATACGAATGAACTTTTGTTCCGTGAAGGCCTAGACTACGTACATCAAGTAACGTAGCGCACATGAAACAGTAGTACTTTCAATGACCCAAGTCTATTAAGGGCAAAAATAGACTTTTAGAGTTTTCTAAATCTTTCAAGGGCCCTGAAATTTGTTTTTCAAATTCACAAACAAGGAGCTGTGGGAACCCTGAATCTGTGTTTCCTTTTAACACAAGTCTTGTGCCAAAGTAGTAGCTGTCCTATCTAACCTTTGATCTATCAAAACCCACGCACTTCCTGCACACACGAAGAACATCTGGACTGCAGATGCAGATAAATGCTCTGCTATGATATCTTACCAGAAGTTCATCCATGCTAGTCTGACACTTTTCCAGGTTGATGCGTTTGATGGCCACCTTCTCCTTTCTGGGCTTGCAATACGCTGCCTGGACAACTGCAGTGGCTCCACTCCCTGAGGAAAACAGCATTAAAGATGTGAGAAGTTAAAGCAACGCAATGTAGGACTTCCACCTTCAAATAATGTCATTGGGATCATTTTGACAATGCATAAACTTACAACAATGACATCCCTCCATTAGCACTGTACATCCCAATCATCTAATCCTCTGTTTATGTTCATAAGTCAAGTTATTCAAACAATGTCTATACAAAACGCAAGCTAGGCAAACTATAGCACTATCGTTCTTTTTTTCGGGGTAATTTTCATTTCTAATATCTTCAAAAGTTTAATCATACTTGTATAAAATGCTATAACATAGGCTAATGTACCTGATCAGAGGATATATAATTGTACATTAGAAGTCCTAACTCAGAGTTCATCTGTATTGTTGGCTTGTCAACAAATGCTTGTATGACTGCAACATATTTTGACAGTTGTAACAAGAACTCCTACATTGTGTTACATTGGTCCGCTGACTTTTAGAGACTTCACCTGTACTTTTCTGTACTATGCGAGTAAGTGAAACATTTGCTCCAACTATGGTAATTAACAGTACAAAATATTACACTACTGTGATTTAATCACAGTAGTGTAATATGTTGTAGCCTCAATCCACATTTAACTGTTTGATGGAAGATTGAAGTTAGATGTGACATCACACCAACTTGTTCAAAGATCAGAAAAACTCTTCTTCAAGGTTCTTACTAAAGCTAAACAATGCATCTAAAATTAACCATTATTATGTCATGCATAATCTATACATTAAAAAAGATACAGTAGATACATATTTCAAAGACTACTTCAACAGTAGACTACAAAGATGGTACTATTTTGATCATCGATTCAGTGTTGTTGTTTTTTTTAATAACACAAGCTTCATAAATGTGAATATGTTCTGGTTTCTTTGCTCCATGTAATAAAGAAATCATAAAAACTGAATAATTTTGGTTTGTGGACAAAACAATACATTCGAGAATATCATTTACAAGTTTGGGAAACCAGATCGACATTTTCTGACATTATACGGACCGAACAATACTCGATTAATGGAGAAAACCGAAAGATTAATCGACTATAAAAAAATAACCGTTATTTGCATCCCTACTTCATTGACTAGTGCGAATAGTTCACTTGCCGCATCACACCTTCATGAAAAGATCACCACCCACCCGACAACTGATGAGGAGTATTCAAGCACTGTAAGCTAACTTGCGTTAACGAGCCGTTTAGCTTGATGGTAACTTTTGAGAAACATGTCTCCTTTTAACTCGCCAACTAACGAGAGACTCAGTCGGAACGTTAGTGACTCAGTCGGAGCGTTAGTCCCCAACGGGATGACTAACCCTCAGCCATCTCCATACATGCAGTCCTAACTGTGGTAGCCGACGCCGCCGTAAAGACAGGCTAAGGTGCTAACTTTAGCAAGCTAAGCTACTCACCTATCACCTCATTGAGTTCGTAGTCATCCTTGTCGATTGTCCAGGATTGAGAGGACTGGTCATCTGCCATGATGTCACTGTTTGGACGCTGTAAACAAAACTTCTGAATAAGACACTGAGCTGAATAGAAATGATATATGTGTTTACTCCATTCGGTTCCGGAGATGCTAGCTATCGCTTCTCCTCTATACCAACTCCTTCCTTCCTTCCTTCCGCCCCTCTGTCAACACAACTTGACGCGCGACTGACGCACCGATTTACGTACGAACCTCAGGAGGCGGAGGAACGAATATGCCACCATCTTGAGTGTGGCAAAGGCGAAAAACAGTGCTAAATATCTTTACAATTCATGGACAAAATACGAAAAGTCGGAAGCATAAAATTACTGATAGATATCATACAATGTTTTCCAGTTTATCTGAAATATTTTAGCCTTTTACTCTTCAACAACAACAACAGCCTGATATCTGAGATTAAAGTCAGAATTCTGAGATTAAAGTCAGAATTTGGCATTATCGGAGATAAAAGTCAGAATTCAGGGATTAAAGTCAAAATTCCACTTGTTATCTCAGAATTCTGGCTTCTTTTTTTATTGTGGCCCTAATCATTTTCTGTAGAGTATAGACAGTGTTTCTACAAACATGTTTTTATGTAAACACCAGTGCACTCTTGTCTTCCAGCCATAACCACTGGGTTTGAACCTGGCATCGTTTATGCCACAACAATGTCTTGTGATATGAGGATGATAAAGGAAAGTCCCAAAACTATGGATGGTATGCGAGGAAACAGAGAAACATGTTAGTACTTGTTCTTCAGGCACTGGCACCATGCAAACACATGCACTGTATCAACATGAGAAATCACTGACCGTTTTCATTTACAGTGTTCTGAATTCAAGAGTGGTCATTTCCATGGATGATGAAAGACACTTTGGTTTTTTATAGCCCAGTTACAGATCCTGTAAACTTTTTCTGGACTGATGGATGATTTCTAAATGTTTTTCTCCTAAATGAAAACAAATGCGCTTCCATAAAATGTGCAGCAAAGATGAATACATGTATTGTCTGTAGGAATAATTAAAGTTAAATGACAGTCTTTTGTACATTTAAATGGTAAACTTCATCTTGTATTCTCAAACATGCATCCATGTTGATATAAATGACATTTAAAGAACACATTGCTCCTATTTTCCATGCCTGTTTCCCTGAACCTCGTGTATTTTGGATGTGGTTGATGACCCCTGCCCTGAAGCTCATCCCCTCATGCTGCACTAAAGCTCTCTCATCCTGATGCTGACAGTGCGCCAAGGGTAAGCCAGGCCTGAAAGGGAAGTGCTGAGAGCCACAGGAGCCCTGGACCACATCAGTGACTGCAGTGACACGATCCTGCCAAGGCTAAACTACAGTGTGAAAAGGGAAGCAAAACACCTCATGTTTACCTTTATTTCAAATGAGAAACTTGGTAAATCTTTAGAGGGTTGTATGTGACATTTGTACATGCACATACGGCACAAGTGCAAGGGAACAGAGATATGAAAATAAACAATAAAGACCAAAAGACAGCTGTTCAGCTGTACACACAGTACAGCACTACAAATACAGTAAAACACATTCTATAAGAAGTGTGGCTTTCATGTTAGAATAATGCATATTCTGCAGTTCTATTGCACTTTGGTCTGATGTGATAAAATAGTGTAGCGTCATATCCGACACCACAATATTGCACCAAAGAGTTTATTTTTTCGTTTAAACAAACCTGTGTTCTTAATGTACCCTGTCAGTATTTTATGCATTGTACTTGTATGCACTTTGTGATTCAATATCTGTGAAAGGTGCTATATAAATAAAATGTACTTGTTTACTCACTTTACTGATACAGTCGTCTTTAAACGACTATGGTGTTAACAAAGACATTCTCTGCTCCCACGACACTCAAACCTGCTGCTTTTATAGTTTTCTTCATCCAAAGGTTTGACCAATATGAGACCTATTTAATCACTGTAGTTAAGAGTCAGTGTGATAGGAAAATTCCACACTGTATAAATAATACTTGTAAAACCTGATTAAATTGTCTTGTGAGGCTTTCTTGTCATCATCATCATCATCATCATCCACTCCCCTTGTGGAGGATAAAAAAAAAAGCATGGATCAAAGAAGCCCTTTCTCATTGGCTGCAGCTGATAATAATGCAGCATGTTTAGGAAAATCAAGTAAGACTTTTGACAGTATTTGCAGAAACCAAACAACCTCCACCATGAGCAAGCACTTGAAGAGAATGAAGCTGGGGGTGGCTCAGGCTCAGGGTGGGCGGTGTGTGTAAGAGGAAGAATGCATGATACATGATACAGTGAAGTGGTGAATAAAGCTGCTTTAGAGGTGTAACCTCGTACCTTGTTATGACATCAGCAGAACAGCTCGCATGGCAGGCTTGTCAAACCGGTGTAGGAGCCTGCAGCGCTGACGCAGCCAGGCACAGAGACAGAGAGAGGGAGAGGAGTCACCTGTGCAGCCGCCTTTACTGCCTCATCCTCGGATTCACTTCGTCACCACTCCTCGTCCTCTTGTGTGTCTGCGCTCATGGAAACAAGAAGCAACTTCGTGTGAAATTAAAGTGGATCTAACGAAGAGAAGAGGGGGGAAAAAAAACTTTCATAGATTGAGAAACAAGACGGACAGAAACATCCATAACTATGGAAATGAATGGTGTCAACAAGACAAGCGAAGGTGAGACGAGTTTTAAATGTTTTGTTTTCACTTTTAACGACTTTTTTTTATTATCATTAATTGCGAATTTAACTGTATCCGACAGTAGGGTCGGATTTGTTTATGGTCTATCGAAAGGTGTGGCCCTGTAATCAAGTCTAGTTTCACCGTCGCTGCAAGCAGAAACAAGTTCTGTCAAATCAATAAAGCACAGAGGACAAACACAAGAACTGCAAACACAACCGTTCACAGGCTCTTGTCTTTCTGTCTCTCTCATCTGTGTTCAGGCATCTTAGATAGTTTTTGTTGTTGCGTTTCTTTTATCCAGGCTGTTTTAAGTTTAAACATTTTTGGCTTGGTTTAAATCACAGCGCGCACCAGTGTCGCGATTAAGCCGCCAGGTGGCGCGCGTAAAGCACACATTTCTGATTCACTGATTCTGATCCATGGGTGTTCTTTTGAGGTTAAAGGTTGGATATGACAGGGTGATCATTTAGGGACCGTCAATAACTTTGATAACTTTGCAACAGGAAGTTATTGACCGTACCTAATTCAACCAACTGTTCTCAAACTGTGGGACGTGTACCACCAGTGGAACGTGAGATTCCTCTGGTGGTACTTGAAAGAATGGGCAATTGCTGAGGGCAGCATTCTCTAGGGGGCGCCATGAGAATGAGAAATACTCAGGTCATCATGTTGTGTGTGGCAAATGGGCGCCCTCTACAGGCGGTCTGCCCAGGGCGTCATAAAGGCCAGGACCACCATCACTGCTATGCTACTATACAGTATATACCAGGGTGTGGGATCGGAGTGGAGCTGAGGATTTTCGACCAGAGTAGAAAAGTAAAAACATTTTTTTTAATAATAAACCAGACCTGACCTCCATGCCATGTTTCAGGAGTTTTCAGGAGCATAGTAACCCCCTCAAAAATGACCGGAACACCACCGATATAATAATAATAATAATAATTATAATACTAATAATAATAAAAAATAAAATAATAATGATCTGAAGGATAACAATAGGGTCCCTCGCAGTCACTGCCTGCAGGAGACTGCTGCTCCTGCCATTGTTAGTGGCTCAGGCCCTAATAAATAATCTAATCTTAATTGTAGCGTAATTTCACTATAAGTATATGTGAGGAAGAGGAGGACGATGAGAGAGCAAATGATCTTATTGGGAAAAAAAATCTGACTCCTGTGAAAAGTCGTTGGCTGACTATTTACACCACTGTATTGTTACGTTGGTGATAATGATGTTATATTTTCCCAGGTGGGACTTGCTGTAAAAAGTTTGCAAAACCACTGGTTTAGGGATCCTGTTCAAACTGGGAAAACGTTAAAACCAGATTTAATCTTGCATCATCATGAATACATTTTTATTGTGAACTATATATTGTTCCATACCAACGCAAACACTTTTATTTTGAAAATCTGTGAAATATCTGTCCTCCTATGAATACTTTTACACTTTTAAAGTGTTTTACTTGACCGGGCCCCCTACTGGCCAGACTAGATGCTTAGTGGCCCCAAGGTCATTTAAGTTTGAGACCCCTGTCTCAGGGGCCTTCCACTCAAAAACGGCATTTTAAAGCTTTTAAAACTTTAACTTTTAGACCAGTACTTTAACTTAGTGGTAGCCTACTTTTACTTTTACTCTTTCCACCTCTGGATGAGGTTAGGTTTTTAAAACAACATTTTAAGTATCCCCTCCAAAAAAGGGCAAAAAGTGGACAGAGCTTTTCAACGACAGTACACTGTCCACACGAGCAGTGAAGTGGTAGAAGTACGTGCGTTGTGTGTGTGGGTCCGCTGCTGCTGCTGCTGCTGGGACACGCGTGGAAAGTGAACTTTGACTGCGGATGGTTGACGCCCTGTCGCGCAGTGGTCGCTCGGCGCTGCTGTGCGCTAACAACAGCAGCAGCAGCAGTGTGGAAGAGGAGCAGCTGCCGAGAGTATCATGGAGTGTGTGCACGGAAGAACTGAAGCCGACGAGACACAGCGCCGCGTCAGGAACCAGAAGACCATCCAAATGAACGTGAAGCTGCTCGGTAGGCTGCTGCACCCACACCTGAAAACCCGTAGACCTGTAGACCTCAAGACCTGTAAACGTGTAGACCTGAGAGCAGAACCTCGACTCTGTAGATCTCTTCTCCTGTTTACATGTCAACTGGCAACAAGATCATTCTGTCTTGGATTGTGCTTCATCGAAATACCCTTTCAAAAAAAAAAAAGAGACTCACGCATGTTGAACGTTAGTACGTAAGTATATTAAAAAACAAACAAACTACTATTTACCTAGTACCTAGTAACTTTATTAGGTACACCCAATCACCTGCTTAAATATCTAATCCGCCAATCACATTGGCAGCAACATCAGTGCATTTAGAGATGTAGAGATTTGGTCGAGACGACCTGTGAAGTTGAAACTGACCATCAGAATGAAGAGGAATGGTGCAGCACTAATCCTCATGTGCATTATTATCTAACTAGACAGGCCAGTAATCTTCATGCGGCTTCATGTAAAACATCCTGATGTCAGTTTTCAAGCGTGATCTCGCCGTTATCTGTTTGATGTGCTACAATATAACTCACTAACTAACTAACTAAGTGGAGTTTGCATGTTCTCATGTTTTCTGTGTGTGTGTGTGGGGGGGTTTCCTCTGGGTTCTCTGGTTTCCTCCCACTGTCCAAAAACATGCAATATAGGGATTAGACAAACTGGACACTCTCAATTGACTACTGATTACTTTAAAGTCTTGTATTCATGTGTGTGAATGAAATAAATAATAAAATATATGCAAGTTGTAATGTGTGAGTTTATGTTTGTTTTGGTCAAGACTGTGTGAAATGGACGTAAAGCTCAGCAGATCTGAAGGAACATTAAGTTTCATCTTCTTTTTTTTTTTTTACTCTTTGTCCCCTGGTCTCTCAGGCATGGAGGGTGATCCCAAAATCAAGTTCCTCCTGGACGGCGGGGATCTTCTCAAAGTGCGGTCCTCAAACTGGAAGAAGACCCGCTACTACAAACTACAGGAGGACTGCAAGACCATGTGGCAGGAATCCAAGAAGACCTTCAAGTCAAAACAGACCTGTGAGTGCTGGCCCAGCGTTCCGCCGACATGTGTGTGAGACCCGCCTGCAAAAACTGACACACATCTGTGTCTCGCACACCTGTTCTTTACTTCTCGTTACACTTAACTATTATTATCTGATGACTGATGTAACTTGAGGATTCTCTTTCTCCGGTCAGACAGACCTTTACATCAAGGATTACAAAAGTCAAAGACTTATCACATGGCTATAAAAGATTTCTCTCTGAAAGACCTTGGTATTATCATCCACATCTGCGTTAGTCATGATAGCAGTGATGTTTTGTGGGTGTGTTTGTGGTTTTAAATAGCACTGCTTGTATTTTTTTCCTGCTCTGGTCCAAAGCTGTCAGTCTTTATTGTCTTTATTGCTGTGGCTGTCTCTGATAACATGAGCGCTGCACACCGGTGAGCTCAAACTTCAGGAAAAGCTCCGTTTCGACTACAAACTTAAGTGTGGTGTCAGTAAAGTGCAAACAGGACGCTGATGTTTGCCAAGCAGGCAGGTCTGTGAGATTTGAAGATACCACACGTAGAAAAGAGCGTTTATCATCGGGACTAGACAAACCTAATCAGGACTATGGTCGGGAAGTCCTTAATTAAACACAATGCACTGAGTACAATGGAACACATGTGGCTTTTCTATTGTCTTCAGTCTCGCTCGACGAAATCGCTGCGGTGAACCTTGGCCGACAGTCGGAGGGTCTGAAGAAGTACACGGAGGAGCAGGTGGAGGGCCGCTGCTTTTCCATCATGTTCAAGGGTCGTCGCAGGAACCTGGACCTCATCGCCAGCTCTGAGGAGGAGGCCAAGCAGTGGGTCAACAGCCTGGAGAAACTCATCACCCACATGAGCAACCTCAGCCCGCAGCAGAAGACCGAGCAGTATCCTTCTCCTGGTAGTGTGGGTCAACATTCATGACTTTTAGAGTTATATTATAACACACACACACAACTGCTTTGAACGTTTTTGATTTGTGAAATGTTTCTCCTTTTAACGGTTTTTAAAAAAGAAAAAAAAGTATAGTATAGAGTTTTAAACAAATGTCATTTAATATAAACAAAACATTTTCAGCCAAATAGAAAATAATACTATTTCTATATTTGAGCGTGAGGTTATTAGGAAATAGCTGCCCTCAGCCACCAAAAGCCCTTACATTAAACTCTTCAGTTGGATCTTAGCCTGCCTGAGGAAAGCTGATAAAAACAAAGATGAAAAGCTGAGTCTGTCAGAACTGAAAAACTTCCTCCGCCTCATCAACATCGAAGTGGACGATGACCACGCAGAAATGATCTTCAAGGTTTGATAACTACACACGGTTTCACTAAAACAACATTCCATTACTGTGGATAAAACCATAATTCTAACGTCCTATATCGTCATACAGAAATGCGACAAGTCAAAATCCGGATACCTGTCCGGAGAGGAGATTGAACATTTCTACGACCTGTTGACCCACCGCGAGGAAATCAACGTGATCTACGAAACCTACGCTCAAACCGCCGGCTTCATGACTCCCGAAAACCTGGTGGAGTTTCTGATGAAAGAGCAGAGAGAGAAAGCCACACTGGCAGAGGCTCACAGGATCATCGAAAATCATGAGCCAGATGAAAATGGTCAGTACCTCATGTGAAGTGGTGTTGTTTTTGCTGGTTGTTTGTCAGACTGCACTCGGAGAAAAGGGAAACACTTGTTGTTTGTAGTGGAATTTGTAATTTTGCTGCACTTCCTGCTGTTTGTTGTCACTCGCTTGCAATATCTTTGTTTCAACAGTGTCTGCCTCACTTGTTTGTAAATTAGTAAGTCATGCACCGCGAGAGCATGAGCCGTGACCCCAGACCAAAGTTTTTTAAGTTATGTTGTTCACAGATAAACAAACAAACAACCATAGTGGAGGTAATTCCAGCTTCTAGCTTTAAAATCATTGTGATGTCTGACTGATTTGTAATGAGAGTTGATCCCCTGTCCCTGCAAGTCAGTTTGGTGTAGCAACACTGTGATGTGTTGTAACACTGTAAGTGTTCACCTTAATGATAGTCAGAGAGTCGAGCTGTTAGAATCAGGCCCAGTATGTTTTTAATTGTTGGTAGTTGGATTTAAAGTAATAGTAGGGATCAGACGTTTGACCATAAGTGACTGCTGACTCTGTGGGTGGGACCTGCATTTGTGCCAGTGTTCCGCACTGGTGAGTAATTGTAGATTAAACAGCCATAACTTTGTGTGCTAATGTGTAACTTCAGGAGGCCGGTGCTACCTGTGCTGCCACAGGAGTGAAAACATCATGGCAGACACGCAGCATTATAACTAACCAGTCTCAGGCCTTTCACACAGAAACTAGACTAAAACGTCTGCCAATGATTTCATCATTTGACTCTTGGCTGACGTCCTGTTGGTTTCTCCTCCGCCTCTCCGCCTTACTTCACTTCCTGAATATCTTTAGTGAGGAAAAGCATGTATTCACTGACAGTTGTTTACTGTGTGGTACTGAAAAACTACGTGAGTGATAGGTGTCAGAATACAGAGCTATTTAACTTGACATAGGGCAGAAGGCGGGGCACAACCTGGACGAGTCGCCAGTCCATCACAGGGACACACATATAGAGACAGACAACCATTCGAAAGTCAATCTGAGTCATTTTATTTTAGTCTTTTCAAGGATCTTTTGGAGGAGGTTTTATTGCCTTAAATTGAATATGACGCCCATAAATGTGTATGTAATTGCTACTGGTTCTGGTACTTTCTTTACAATGGCCTTGCTTTACAGAGGTCACCATCAACAGCCCACATGGGCAGACCAGCCAGAGAAGTATGAGCTGTTATGCCACAGTAGTTCCCTATAGCCGTGTTTCAATCATGGTCTGGTACAGTATGGTACAGTTTTGGAATGGTAAAGCCCTCAGCCAGGCTTATGTTACCGTACCATTACTTTGGTACCCCAAGGGAAGGTTACTGAAAAATAACATGCCATAATGCCCTTTGGAAAGGGAACGATGAGCGGAGGAGTATATATACGTGATATAATATTTACATTGCCAGCTTACTGTTGCTTTCATTTGCCCCTGTCACATCAGCTGCGTTTACGCTTTGTGTTCTTTCAGTCAAGGCGAAGAAGCTGCTGTCCATAGACGGCTTCATCATGTACATGCATCATCCAGAGGCCATGCTCCTAAATTCAGACCACCAGGAAGTGTACCAGGACATGAGTCAGCCCCTCAATCACTACTTCATCTCCTCCTCGCACAACACCTACCTCATGGAGGATCAGCTCAAAGGGCCCAGCAGCACAGAGGCTTACGTCAGGTAAGGACCCTCATGTGAGCGCATTCAGAGTCCGCTCTGAAAGTCTTGCGTCATGTCAGCCGCTGCTTCTGCTGTGACGGTTAATCTTTACATGAAGTTTCTGCTTGTCGTCAAACTCAACAGAACTCCTGATTTGACTTTAACCACTGTCGTCTCTTGTTAGCACTTTAGAAAACTAAGCAAACAACTGTAGTGTATGCACGGTGTACCTGAATAGTCATGTCATATATGTTATATTTAAGGCGCGCTAATATGGACTTTTTTGCAAACACATAGTTTGAATGTGGTAGTAATGTGGTAGTGTGGATGTAGCCTCAGTCAGTGACGGTGGACGTGTCTCTCAGAGCTCTGCTGAAGGGCTGCCGCTGTGTCGAGCTGGACTGCTGGGACGGATCAGACGGTGAGCCACTGATCTACCACGGCTTCACACTCACTTCTAGGATCCTCTTCAAAGATGTCATCAAAGCCATCAAGGAGAATGCATTTAAGGTGTGTTTGGTTGTGTCGTATTTGGGTATCGTTGGACATATTATGCTATAGTTTCCCTGTCAAAACTCGTCCTTCCTGTCCGGCGTCATCCTCAGACGTCCGAGTACCCTGTGATCATCTCCTTGGAGAACCACTGCAGCGTGGAGCAGCAGAAGGTTATGGCCCACCACATGAACTCCATCCTGGGCAGTGCTCTCATCACTGCTCCCCTGGAGGACGACATGCCCACAGATTTCCCATCTCCTGAGGTCAGTCTTCACACAAATCTGCTTTACCACAGGTTTTGCCATTCACCCATTCATACAGTGCAGTCATGTGCAGCGCTTTTCCTGTCACACATCCATCGTACCCATTCACACACTGCTGGCACTTGGGGCAGGGACTGACACTCACTTAACAAGGGTTCCCACGGGGATCCTTGAAAAAAAAAAGTCAAGGCCCTTGAAAGTTCTTGAAAATCGGCCTTAATAGCAAGAAGTGCAAGAAAGAAAGTTGATTTAGGTAAATGTTCTCGCCTCCACAACAGATGTTGAGTTGCAATTACCAGCGAGAGAGTTACGTTAAGCACGATTACGTGAGCAAATGACGTGATGTTCGGGAAATGCAAATTCCAAGATCTCCGGCTCACCACAGAAAATGACAAAGACTGACTTTGCCCAAGATCCCGAGGAAAATCACTTGTCCAGATGCAGAGCGTGCTGCTAATCCATACAAGTGGACGCCATGGGCGAAGCAGCTCTTACAAAGTCATTGAATTTGATATCAACCAAGGTGTGAACCCTGTTACCCAAGGAAAGACACTCTATAGGGACACGTCGTCTTGTAGACTCGCGGAGCTGGGAATTGAACCCCTGACCCTCCGTTTTGCTCTAATACTGATCCACCGTCGCCCACCCATGAGTTCCGCGTAAAGTTGCAGAGACTTAGATTAAATTAGATTAGGCAGTGGGTCACATTACTGATAGTGCTTTATAAAGAGCGGGGATTGGAACATTATTCAACAACCTGTACTTTTTTTTCCTTCAACACCGCCTCATTTTAAGACGTGTGTAATTTGCTTATGTTTATAATTTTATAACTACTGTTGGAGCAGCAAACATTGTACGGTTCCTTCTTGACTTATTCTATGTGCACATTCACTTCCAGGAATTAAAAGGGAAGTTCCTGATCAAAGGGAAGAGGTTAAATAAACTGGAGGCTTCCTATAGAGCTGAGGCAGAGGCAGAGTTGACCGACGTGACAGAGGAGGAAGAGTCAAATGATGAGGACGAGGAGAAGGAGAAGGAGAAATCCAAGGTTGGATTTACACTTCGATGACAGATTAATAAACAAAAAGACATTTTTTTACTTAACAAGCTTCTTTTTTTTTTTTTAAACATGTACAAGAAAAAGAAGCTGAAATTGGCAAAAGAGTTGTCCGACATGGTGATCTACTTCAAGAGCGTCCACTTCAACGGCTTTGAGGACGCCGTGAAAAACCTGAGCTTTTACGAGATGTCGTCCTTCAAGGAGGGAAAGGCCGTGGGGTTTTCAGAGGAGTCAGGTGACCTGATTTATGTTAAATATTCATTTCTCAGGCTGGGTTTTGAATATGAAAAAATGAGTTCTCATTCCATGTCAAAGTTTGATACCTAAGGAGTTAAAACAGCGTCAGTGGGCCAGTAAGTATGCAACATGCTGTTTGACTCATGTTTGGCTGTGTTGAGGCATGCAAAAACAAGATATGATCACAGCTCATTCCCTGTGTCTGTGTTTTTAGAGGCTGGTGCTTATTTAACCAATGCAGGTATGACCTGAATCAAAAATGATGAATCAATGCACCAGCCCGTGTGAAATCAGATCCTGTGTTTGCACTAGATGTCCGTCTGTCTGCCTGTCTGTCCTGCTCATGACCAGAACATTTGCTTTTTAAAGCTTATTGTCTTTGTGCTTTTCCACAGCAAATCTCTTCGTCCGTCACAATGTGCACAAGGTGAGTCGCATCTACCCAGCGGGCTCAAGGACCAACTCATCCAACTACAACCCAGTGCCACTGTGGAACGCCGGCTGCCAACTCGGTACCAACTGCTCATTGTGCAAAATGAAAAAAAAAAAAATAGCTGCAATTGTTAATGTTAATTTAAAAAAAATACTTTTCAGTGGCCCTAAACTTCCAGACGCCCTGCTCAGAGATGGACGTGAACCAGGGCAGATTCTTGATTAACGGGAAGAGTGGCTACGTCCTGAAACCAGCTTACATGCGGGACATAGCCACAGAGTTTGACCCCATCACACTGACCCGTGGAGACTGGCTGAAGCACAAGATGCTCCATGTCATGGTGAGGACTGTGAATACACACACACACACTCAAGCATTCACTGTCACATCATGTTCTCCGTTAAAAAGCTCATAAATACTTTTTTTGTGTTGCCGTTTTATCGCCGCCTGTCACCAGATTATATCAGCACAGCAGCTCCCCAAACTGAACAAGAAGAAGTCCTCCATCGTGGACCCGATGGTTACGGTGGAGATGTACGGCGTGCCGGCAGACGTCGCTAAGAAGGAAACCCATACTGTTGAAAACAATGGTACGTCTACATCCACCATTACTGTACATTTACTGATCTGACGTATATACAATGGATTTAGTATTTTTGCAGCAGCCTTAAATTTCAGTGAATGGGGTCACTGAACAAAAGGCCACATTGATACAGGCAGCACAGTCACTTGTTGTTGAATACAGTCTTGTATAAAGTACCTTAAAGGGATTACTTGAGTATCTTACCAGAAAATGACTGAAGTCACTTTTTTATGATATTACTTAAGTGAAAATCTTAAAGTATAAGACATTTACTGTACTTGAGGAGTTAGGTTGCAGCGTGTGAATGGTAAAACTATCGTGTAAAGCAGCTCATCAAGACTAGAAAACCATTATCAACTCTTCTTCTTCTTCTGCTTTTATTTGGCAGTAATGAGCAACAAAGATAGTTAGAGTAAAAGTTGCTATAAATGTAAATAACAAAGGTACACGTACAGATACGTGCATTTTGTTCTTAAGTTCAGTAATGAAGTGTTTGTGCTTCGTTACATTACAACAAATTCCTGCTCTGCTCACACTGCAGAGTGTTTTTCTTCCAACCAGTAAAACCACAACTCCACAAGTGAAGCATTTACACCCTCTGGGCATCGGGAGAGCCTTTAAATTAGATGAAGCAGGAGAAAAGATCACCATAACTATGACAATAGCGCACGGAATGTGGCAAACTGAAAGTGACAGCGAAACATGATGTCACTGAGGGTGTGTCTCCTCCATATGTCCTTTCAGGGTTTAACCCCTCGTGGAATGAAAGCTTCCAGTTCGATGTGTACGTGCCAGACCTGGCACTCGTGCGCTTTATGGTGGAGGACCACGACTCCACGTCTGACAACGAGTTTGTCGGACAGTACACGCTTCCATTCAACAGCTTGAAAATGGGTGAGTTTGGGGGGGTGTTGGGGATGTGGATGATCGCTGTGTTGATCAGAGTACACAACTAACCAGTCGGACTGCGTGTTGTTGTTGATCTGTCATTGAAAGATATTCAAATAAGAAAGTGTGCACCGCTGGGACTGTTTACAAACAAACATTTTAACGTCCCACCTGAAGCGGTCAAGTGGTAAAGTTTAAGCTCCTGATTCTGCGCGGCATCCGCGTGGATGTGGTCAGATAATGAAATGTACATCACACTGAGCCAAGCACAGCTGGTACAGGCAGATGATTAAAGTGTTGAAAATTCATCACCAAAAAAAGTCCATTTACTCTTTTTAATCTAATAATGATGATAACAGTACATTTTATTTGTAAGTGCATTTTCAAACACTCATGGTTACTTTTTTTTTGACTTGAAAATATAGTTCAACAATGGTAAAGGTATCAAATTCATCTTTAATTATTTTATATATAATTCATACACTTATTTCTTTTGGTTATGTATTTTGCGTGTTCGTCATCGGCCCGGCTGTGACGTGAGAGGGGTCAAAGTTCATAGGATGGATTAGGTTTTGGTCAAGGAGGACACGGGTCAAAAACACCTTTTCAACTTTGCAGTGTCCACTTGTGTCCAGAGTTACCGTGACTGATGGAAAAATGTGGCGTGGTTGCATTTGGACATATACTTCCTTTCAAAATAAAAGCACGTCGGCCTTGGTAACTCTGGACACAAATGGACTCTACACAAATGTTAAAAAGTTAAGATATAAGATAAAACACATTCAACACAGTAGATGGAGTTTAAAAATGAATACCAGAGTTTAAAATACAAAAAAAAACATGACAGACATACTTATGGGTTGTAGTATATTCACTTTCTATCAATAAACCCTCGTAAATGTTCCACACCGGGCCTTTAAAGCCACTGATAAGGCTTTGTTTTCACACTTAATAAATGAACAAAGACGTGGAGACGTCTCTTCTCTGCGTTTCTACTCTGCACAAAGAGCTCCTCGTGTCTCATCACTGACTGCTGCTACTCTGTGCTCCCACACAGGATACAGACATGTGCCTCTGCTCAACAAGAATGGAGACCGCCTCCCTTCAGCTGGACTCTTTGTACACATAATGGTCGTAGATGCTAAGTGAGGAGTCGCAGACCGGAATGTCGCTCCGCAGGAAACTGGGACCTCCATTACGCATCCGTGCCTTAGCTTTTTTTAGTTCCATTTTATGATCTTGTTTTTTTTTTGCCCTGTAGTTTCAGTTCCTGACTAACGTATTGGCTTTGTTTTAGAAAGTTGAACAACTACTGCAAACGTAACACTACATTCTTCTCAACCAGTCAAAAGTAAAGGTCGTTCAGTATCTGGAGATGAGTTTTTCCAGGTGGTGTCTCAGGCTTTATATCACTCCGGATTACTGACGAGTTGCACTACAGTTAAACAATGTTTAGTTTGCAATGGCATTGATTTTTTATTTTTTTTCTTCAGAAAACTTGCTGCTCAGTTTTTGTTCTGTCTATTTAAATCTTTTAATTCCAATGACCATTTTATAAATTCTGGAGAAACCTAATTCAACAATGGAATCTCATGCTTTGTCTTCATCAGCAATTTTAGTCAGAAAGTATGATTATTGTTCATGTAACATCATCTACTTAAATCTTTTTATAACACAAAACATGTGTCTGTCATTTATTCCCCCCCACAAGCATGAAACACAGATAAGACACCTGTGGCACTGTTAGGATGAACCATAAAACAATCTTCTACTACTACAGCTGTGTCGTGGGCAATAACTGGTTTACTAATTAACGACAATAGCAGCGCTTGTGGCTCGATAGTTGCCTGTGGCGCGTTTTAGAGTAAAAACCAAGTATCTGTTTATGCACAAATAAAGCCGGACTTCCCAAGTCCGCCCGCTGAACGTCATGATTACCCAGTGGACTTTGAATGGACACACCTTTTACAGACACAGACGTGATAGACCGTATGAACACGGAGCACATGAAGCAGCTCAGTGGTTCTCAGAAATTGTATCTGTAAACTTATAGACGGTGAGTTTGCAAAAAATTATAAAATGATGCCTTATTGGGCAGGACAGTGACAGAGGAAGTGCTTTTAATGACCATTTTTATCCCCACTTGATCAATTGAAGAATAATCTTAAGCTCATTATGATGCTGCTGTTTGTTTAATTCGACCAAATTTGACCTTTTTTGTACTCAAAACAAGAGCAGTGTAGGGCTTTTATTTTCTTTGAAGGAAGTGACTTTGACGTCGACTTTTTGTCAATTTTATTTTATTTTTTTAATCCCAACTTCTTCTCTTGTTGCGGGAATGAGACTTGTATCACAGTTCCACTGTCTAATGATCAAATAACACATTTATCTCTGGGAAGTAGCAAAAATGCATAAATTGATAGAAACTAGGGATGGGACAATGCCACTTTTTTGTGTCCGATACCTATATCACAAACTCGAGTATCTACCGATACTGACATTAGTCCGACAGTCATTTTATACAACAAAAAACAAGTACACACAGACACACTCAAACACATTAATAAAGAGCAAAGGGAAGAGTTAACAAATGTAGAGAAACCAAAGGAAGGGTCATGAATAAAGAAATTAGAAATTAAATATAAACCCAATAATAAGCAGATTCATTAAGCCCAATTGAAATTAGAGATTTAGACAAAGTAACTGAATGCATGAATTGATAGAATCTAGGGTTTTGGGATGATACCACTTTTTTGTGTCTGATACCGATATCACAAACTCGAGTGTCTACCGATACCGTCTATGAACCATGAAGCTGTCAACACGTTTGTGTCGAGTCATAATTCTCCAACTGTGTAACAAATATTGTTCTCCCAAAAAAAGTAAATAAACAGCCTACACATGACTCGGCGAAAATGCTTTTGCTGATTTTTAGAGTCTATGCATAATGATATAAAGGATTTTTGGATAGTATTTTTATCTATGCAATGTATGATGCAGTGATTTTGACCAGTATCCGACCGATTCCCATCCCTTAAAGAAACAATAAAATTCAGTGAATACCCAAAATATAAATGGGACAAATGAATAAAGTGCAATTAAAAGCCAGACTAAAAAGGTAGATTTCGATTCCCATTAATAAAAATGTCAATGCTCTGTTGGCAGGAAAACTGATGTAAGATTGTCACTACGTCGACTAAACGCTCAAAAATGTATTTTGTTTTTGCCATTCATCTGCTACAGAAGACAAGCAATATTTCTCCATTAACATGTGCTTTATTGTGACAAGTCTGTAAGGAAATGAATAGTAACATAGATAAAAGTATGATAACAGAACAGAGACTGTATGTAACATTTCATACCATATGAGGTACAGTGATGATCTTTGGCCTCAGTTTGTACGCATAAAAAAACAATAGACGTGACCAAATTGTTTCAATGAAGCCTTTTATTATGGAAGGAAAGAAAAAAAAGAAACTGATGCTCAGATGACGACACATTACCGACACTCAACGTAAACCGACGTGAACAAAAAGTGTGTGTCTTGAACTCAAGTGTTGAAGAACTTTGGTGTTAAATCAATACAAAATGATGAATGTGTGATTTTGAGTTAAGTGATACACAAAGAAAAACTATAACACACCCCCACACACACACACAAAAGTGTCCCCCGATAGGAAAGATGAGACCTGACTGAGAATTCTTACCAATGGCAAGAGAGCAGGGACACGACTGATGTGAAACAAAGAGGAACAGATGGCTGGATACAAAGGGCAAGATGCAACGTTTCAAACCAAATACTGACAAAAAAAAAGGTAGAAAAATATCACAATGATACAAACAACACTTATCAGACAAAAGGTAATCATCGAGAAGTTGAGAAAGAATCACTTCTTAGAAAAAAGGACATTGCACTGAAACCCTCCTCCTCATCGCCACCATCATGAGCAGAGCAATCGTCACCACTGATGCAAACAAAAGATAACGCTATAATACGTCCCAAGGAACAGCAGCCTTTCATCGAGGGGGATGACAAAGTAGTGTCGATACCAACCAACACATCACGACCAATAAACCCAGCAATAAAGCTAATAATGAGGTTTGTCAGGGCGTACAATCCCGAGATGGCACGACGGAGCTTCATCGTGCTTCATTTTATTGTTTCACAATGTCAGTTCATCTAAACCATAATATGGTCCACAAAATACTAATGAGGCCGGAATCGATGAAGCAACATTGCTTTGTTGTGCCTCCGTGGGCAGTAAGGCATCGATGCCATGATGAGGTTCTTCACAGTCCTTTAGTGGTGGCCCAGTAGGTTCATTTAGAGCTGGCCCCTAACACGTGGACGGCTGTCCATGACTCAGCACCCATCTGAAGCTTAGGAAGGCAGGCGTCCATTTTCTGTCCTTTGACTTTCTTCCACAACAGAAGCTGAGAACTATGGCAAGTGATTAAATGTCACAAGGTCGTTTGGCTGCTGATGATAAAACAAGCGACGTCATTTCAATACTTAAGTGGAGGAAAAACAAAGCTTTTAATGATTTAAAAGTAAATAATACACTTATAGTACAGTAACAGCATGGTAATATGTATGCAAGTTTGCAATTGGCAAGTAGTATTCTGTTATTACCATTTCATTTCTGTATTTATCAAGATCTGTGGTATGAATTTCAACTTAATTTTATAGTAATTCAAATCCACACTGATGGTAGCTTAGTCATAATAATTACCAACTTATGAACTGGATGTTATTTTAGAAATAAGATGGTATTATTGTAATACTCTCCTTATTAACACAATGTTACCATTGTTAATAACAAGATGGAAATTCCATTTGAAATAACATGGTATTACCATACAGTACTTCCCCATTACAACACTGTTACCACAATATTACCATGTCGTTACTGCACTGTAATTAAGTGTTATTATTCTATACTGAGCAGATTATGTGCATGTGCAGCCTTATGGATCAAATACTGTGAGAAATTAATGCCTGGTGGTTTGTTCATGAACACTGACCGGGCAAAGCCTGTCGTCCAGCTTTGCCGACTGCTCTAGACACCCAAACCAAACACCTGTGATGGAAACTGCCCCCCCGAGGGTTTTATTGCCATGGTTGCTAATGTTGCAGCATTCAGTTTGTGTGGCTCCTCTCAAAGGTAGGCACTGAGGTGAGAGAGCAGTTTCAAACAAAAAAAAGACAAAAGAAAGACAGAGAAAGAGAGTCCAGGAAAGTAAACACCGCACACCATCTCCAGTGTTTCTGGGCGGGGCCAGGCCATTACTGTTTGTAAAGCAGGAGAAAACGGCACGGTTTCAACACTGTCCAGACTCGGTCCGACACTTTCCCTATATTCCCTAAAGACGGTAACCATGGAAAAGTAAAAACATGGCACTCAAACCATTTACTATGAGGTTGAAGAAAAAAATAAGATACCTTTTGAATCCGTGTACAATGTAGGAGATTATCCCCTAAAGGTGGTGGAGCAGCACCACTTAACACAGTGCCAAAAATTAAAGAAGAATAAATAATAATAAAAATAAGTGTGCGCTAAGAGCTAGCCATCTGATAAGCATGACGAAACAAAGACCTCATAACAATAAAAACACGCAAATCAATTTAACATTTGTCAAAAGAATAAAAATCTATAATGCTATGCTTAGTACTAATAGTTCAGTTGAACCCCTGTTAAAGATATGAAGCCTGTTAAAAAATAATTTCCTTGTTTGGCAAATAATAAAATGAGATAAGGGGGAGTAATGTGGGGGACAAATAAATGGCACAAGTTTATCTGAGCTTTCAGATCAAAACTAGTCAAACGCAAATTGCAAACAAAGTCTGTTGTCTAAAACAAAACAACTATCTATGAGTAATGAAAGCAGAAAGAAACAAAAGTCACATCTATATAATGGCACAAGCATACTGGGGAAAAAAGAAGAATATGGAGACATTTACCCAGCACTTGATGAACAAAGGGAGAAAAAAAAAAACCTTTGTATAAAGATGCTTCTGTGTCCACATTAAAGCATTTTATGTGTGAAAAGACTGAAGTACTAAGGAAATAGGCCATATACAAAATATCTCCCCATATAAACAACAGTCACACAAGGCACTTCATTCAGTAAGAAAAGAGAATCACAGTCCCTTCTACTACCAGAAACTGCCTGCATAGCAACGTCAGAGGACCAAATCTTTCCAGGCTTTTGTGTGGTACCACAAAAGAAGGTTCGGACAAACGGATGTTTTGTTTTTTGGTTTTAAAATAAGCACTTCACCAAACAGTAAAACTTTGTTGATTTGAAAATAAAGACCAGAGTTCATTCCTCTTAGCATTTTGTCCCCAATATTAACCAACTTAGGACTCTGTTCACTTTCTGGTGTGTTTTTGTGTGAGACACAGTGCTCCTGGGATATAAAGTGTTTGTGTTTTTCTTTTTTTGATGGCACACAGTAGGCAGCCAGTCACCAGGAGATGAGAGCAAAGACAGGATTAAGGTTTCCACAGTGAGACTCCGAGGCGTCCCCTTGGGGCAGAGACAAGAGGGGCGCATGTGGGAGGATCTGCCTGAGTCTGAGAGATGTGGTTGTAGAAAGGGGGCAGAGATTGATAGAGAGGAGAGAAGAGAGCACAGGTGGTGCTGTGGTCTGTCCTGCTACCTGCTTCTCAGATTCTGCAGGACTCCATAAACCTCCTCTTCTTTGCTGAGTCCCTCAAAGAAAGGCAGCAGGTCCAGAAGCTCGGTGTCATTCATGTCGTCAAACCAGGACTGGACCGGGACCTGGGGAGACAGAGAACCAGCTTAAGTTTGCTCTTTTCATATCGATTCAAAAACCAAATTTTTGAAATTTTTACCATAAACATAGCAAACAAAAAAAATATATTTATTTATTAAAATATTTTGTAGTTTCAGCTTCTTAAACGTAAGTACTTTCTGGTTTGCTCCTTTTTTGACAGTAAACATAATACGTAATATCAAACTTCTCAATCAAAGAAGAAAATAATTATTTACAACCTTACTACAATCATAACAATGTTGCATGAATAAAGTAATGGCAGGAAAAGTACAAACTTATTAGAATTAAGATAATGTACTACACTGAACTGAAGCAAACAGTGGGGACCAAGCACTGGCTTGTGATTAAGGCAAATACATAGTTGCTTCTACATGTGTTATGTTACAACTTTAGGAACTCACAGCATTTTCTGGGTGGAAAATATAAGAGGCGGGTGAATTGTCAACGATGATGACATTGCTGAGCTCTCGTCCCAGCCGGCTGAGGTCTTTCACATAGTTTCCTCTGTGAAAAACGCAAGATTCTCTAAAGAGTCGCGCTCGAAAAACGCCCCACTGGTCCAGCAGGTCTGCCACAGGGTCTGCATACTGGCCAAGCCAAACAGACAGAAACATATTTAACACCACTATAGAAACAACTATCAGGCATGCACTGAATGACACTATGCATTACAGTAACAACATGGTGATAGTATGATAGTATTTTATATGCAACACTGAGGCAATACCATCTTATTTCCAGCTTGGTAATAACTATAATAATGTGGTAATACATAGATATTACAGGAAAATGGTGGTATTTATTGAGTAAGAACTTTTTAGGAGAATTACTAAAGGCTATCATCAGTGAAATTACCTTCATGTCAAACATTTTTGTTTGACATTATAAAGTTGAAATTCATCCTCCCTTATGTCCCATAAAGAATGGCCATTGTTATTACAAAGATAATACTCACTGATTATTGCAAAAATAAGACGGTAATAACTCAATATTACTTCCTCTTTACAAAGGTAAAGTGTTTCCCTGAATGTTACTAATTACTAATGCAACATACAGAAACAGAGCATTTCAATGTTGGCCATTGTAAAGAGACATTGTAAAGCCAAGCTTTTTGGTCAGAGACCTCTATTATAACACTAAGAAAACAACTTGCAAAGACTAAAGGCTACACTATTATTTCAGAAGGAATCAGAGCAAGTTATCCTTCACAGCTGTAATTATCTGACAGGGTGGGGAAAGCCTGAGGCAACACTAATCTATGACACACCAAGCTCCACTAACATCTAGCTCACTCCATGAGGAGTACTTTTACACTACAGAGAAGAGATAAATCAAATCCACCCCGTAAAAATGATTATTTCCATCTCACGAAACTTACCTATTCTTTATTGTTAAGATGAAAAACGTGCAGAGGGACAGCAAAGTGGAGAGAGTGAACATTTAGAAAGCAAGAGCAGATGAAAAGTACAGAGGAGAACAAGGAACATATGCACATGTCAGAGCAGAATATAATAACGCCTCGAAACACACCTTGGCAAGACTGGCTGTAAAGAGCACACATTCAAATAGCTCTCCCATCTTTTGGAGAAACTCATCCACGTGGGGTCGTTTCAGCACATACACCTGCAAGACACACCACAGATTATAGGCGAGTTTGAGGGAAAACAACGTATGTGTTTTAAAAGGAGCGTCAGACAAAGACTGAAAGCACACATTTCGTGGCAAGCACTTTTTCACAATGGTCACAGGCCAGGGTCTATCAGCCCTGGCACGTATCAATAAGTATAGCAAAAAGGCTGTCCTTCAGTTGCATATACACTAAGAGCACCATCTTTAATGTTTGTCACGCTCACCCACAGTTGGTACATCACCTACTCTTCAGTCTAGCAGCTGCCACCCAGAACAAGTAATCATGAATAGGCCAACAAGGATACACACAGCCTATCCTGGATTACTTGAACTGGATCACAGCCATTCTCTTCAGGATCTTCACCCCTCATTTTAAAAAAAAGAAAGAAAGAAGTGACATTCACAATTAGAAACAATATTTTTCTGTGATGGATATATTACCTGATGAACGGTACCATCGATCTCCACTGGAACAATAAAATCAGCATTGCTGATTGGCTGTGAAAAGAAACGTGAGCATGTTATTAATGCTGTTTGAGTGGTTAGTGTAGTACCACAACTGACCAGCAGAGGTCCCACCAATAACACAGAATTGCACAGCGAAACCTCCTGGTTCATAATGACAGAGGGAGGATGAGTCAAGATATATAAGAACATATAAAAGTTACAAACAACATACTTTGGAGTCACCTTAAGTCACAGATTTTACATGAGCTAGTGCTGGTGAAGTAAAACTGGTATATTAATATTGTGGCTGTTTTCCAACATCAGTCTGTCTTCATTGTTATCCGTTATCTTCATGTTTTATTCTAAAATGCACAAGGACTGTAACTTTGACATTGTTCTTAATATAGAACTTCAAGCACTTTACTCACTTTTTTGACAAACACAAATTTAACTGCATGTTACTGGCTGAGCTCTGACAAAGATCACTTAAACAGCTATGGTAAAAAAAAAAAATCAAGTAAAATGCACTTTCATATTCGGGGAGGTAGGTGGAGGGCATTATGATTCAATTTAGATGTTTAATAAAACTTATTTTCACACAGAACATCTTTAATTTATTTTATTTTCATTCTCTTACCTTGAATGAGCTGTGGACAAGCGTTTCATCCAAGTCAATAACCACACACTTTTTGCCATAGTCTGATATTTTCATCTCTGGTAGGAGGTATTTAGCTGGTGGCTGAGGAAACGACAAGGCAGACAATCAGATATACGGACAGAAAATGGCCATGTTAGAGAGAGACAGAGGGATGGCGAGAAGGAGCTTGACAGAAGAGATTTGCTTATGCATAAATTAATGTATAAGGCTTAGCAGACGAGCCAACACCACATTAGGAAGAGCATCTCCATGGAAAACAATGCAGTGGCAATCAAGCCATTTTAAAACTATGCCTTGGAAAAAATGGCCTTCATGGGGAATGGTGGCATCTGAAAAATCTCCTGAGATTTTAATGAACTCCCATTCTCACAGAAGCCATGAAAAGGTTAGCGGCAGATGCAGCTCAGCGGTCAGTTTCATTGAAATCAATTGAACCATTTGAAAATGCTAATAAATAGTTGACGTGGCAGGATTAAGTAATGTGGAAACTGTGCAGGAACATCAATAAATCCATTCACAATTGATGGATCTGCGGAGTTGGGCTTCATATAATCAACAATGAATTATTTGACTGGTATGTAAGCCAGATCATTACATCACCTCTAACTTCTACCTTGCGTGACTGGAACGATTAGCTTTAGCAGCAGCTACTTTGGTGCTTCATGTTGAAGAGCAGCACAATACATGGATTTACTTGTTGCTGAAGCAATTAAATGAATCAGTTTTACACTTAACTTGTTAGACAGTTAGTGTCACAGTATTTCTGAAAGCATACAAACCACCGAGCGTCACTCATGCAGATCAGGCACTGAGGCACCAGCTAAACCCATTGGCGCATATGCACCATCCACACAGCCAGCGCTACGACGGGCTGAAAACGAACTGCAGTACAGTAGCAGAACTAAAGCCTTCTGAGGAGCATTGAAGCCCACACAGACAGGAAGTACCAGCACCAGTCCACTCAGCCTGCATGCAAAAGGAAAAGAAAAAAAAAGGCAATACATACACTAGGGACAGGGATGACCTCGACCTGGTCACACTACAACATAAGAGAGATAGACACGCACATACAAAACAGTGTGAGGGGTAGGAAGAAAAACAGGGAGAGAAAAAAAACCCAAAAGGGTCCACAGATATAAGAAAAAAAGAGAGAACTCTATTCTCAAAAGCAGATGATTTATAACAGATGGAAAAAATTTCAGATTTTACAAGTGAATAACTGGGCATTTAGCATGGCGTGGTGCAGCAGCTCACTTTGGGAGGTGATCCGTTCTCCTCGACAGGTGGAGGCAATGGGCTGGTGTTGGCGTTTGTGGCTGGTGGCTCCACATTGTAGTTGCGGAAGCAGCAGAAGAACGTGCTGAAGATGCCCCGACTCCTCTGCTTCTTGAGGCCATTTTTCGACTTGGATGCTGTTTAAATGACAGGGGAAGGGTCAACATGTGGGTTTGCAAATCAATATGTTTGGTTGTAAAGTTGCTGAAAGTATAATTGTCTACTTTCGGCATAATTGCATGCTAAGCTGTGGATGGACATTAATGCTTTAGGAACAAGCAACTGTATGTTTGTAACAGTTATAATGCCGACAGAGGTATGAGCAAGACCAAAAACACAACAAAAGGTGAAATCTTGACACTGATTAAATGGCATTAGTGTTGGTTTTGATGACCCAGCCTGGCAGAACACTGATCAGAAACTTGGCCGGCTAGAGGACCTCATCAGTCACACAAAGTGACAGTTCAGACTAAAACGTGCTCTGCTCTGATTGCAAATCGCCTCACACTCCAGGACTACGGAGCAGGGCCTAAATCCGACACGGGGCTTTTATTAATAGTGACAAGTTGCAAGCTGCATGCTCCTCCCTTCTGGCTTTCCCCCCTCTGTGGCTCCCGTCACCTGATTGGCCAGCAAGTCTCCATTTTGAACACTTGCTGACATTTCCCTCCCATGTTTCAGCTGGCAGGTGAGTGACTGAAGCAGCCTGGACATGCACAGGAGATGAGGGAAGGGAGGAGGTGGGAGGCCCTCACACGCTGCAGAGCCTATACAAGGCTGCATTCCTCTCCACCCATTATACGCGCCCCCCCAGTCTCACCCACCCCAATTCCACTCAACCTGAATGCTTTTGCAACTCAAGACCAGTGAAGAGCAAATAGCATTATGTCATGCCTTTTTGCATGTCAGTATTGTGCCACTGTTCCACCACCAGACATTTGTCACAGAAAACACAACTAAACTTAAAAACCACAAAATTAACCATTTCCTTAGAACAAACTTTAAAAACCCCTTACAAATATCAGAATTATTTTTTTATTAGGCCAACATTTTTACATTTCATCATATCTCTAAACATTAGAGCTGCTCATCTCATGTCATGGTTTATTTTCTGTATTTAAGAGCTGTAAACACTCACACACACACTTTGTGTACACCCTGATCTCTCTTTCATTTATCTCTTTAACTGGCTTCTAGTCATTATATAAGAGCACGCTTGCTGGTTATTTTTCTTGTGATTTTGTTCTACTGAATTTGTGATAGATTTTTTATACATTTTAAGGGAAATTTTGCTTGTGACACTGACAACTTCACCCCAAGCAAGACAATGTGCACTGCATCCCCATAACATGTAACTATTTAAGTAACATAACCCCTAAACAAAATCAACAGAATTATGCAGTTACAGTATTAGAGCTGAAACAATGAATCTTAATTAACCATCAATTATTTTGATAATCGATAATAAATAATAAAATTGACAATTCTTAAATGTGAATACTTTCTTTACTTCTTTGCTCCATATAAACAAATAAATCATTATAACTCAATAATGTTGGTTTGTGGACAAAACAAGACATTCAGGAAAATCATTTGCAGGTTTTAATGGACCAAACAATTAATTGCTAATGAAAATAATCGTTAGTTGCAGCTCTAGACAGTATTATAAAGAAACTGCATTGCTGCTGCGGGCATTTTTTGCACAATATATGACATTTCAACAAGTTTTCTGTTTCCTCTTTCCATTTGTTTTTGCAAACTGAAATGGCCCTAACAACTTATTGATGGAAACTGACCTAACATAAAAACATGCAATAACTAGTTAAATAACATAAACCCTGAAAGAATGAAATTATCCAGTGAACAGTGACACAATTGGCTACATGGGTTTTGACTTTTTTGGGGAGGTATGGTAGAGCCATTTCCCACTATTTAACAAAGAAATCTCTGTAAACGCATAAAAAAAAGGCATTCATGCAGGTGCTAATCAGAAGAGAAAAACAATTAATGAAACTGCCTGATTTTTCCACCATCTCAACCAATCCATCAGCCACAGAACTATAAAACAAAGCAGCAACCAACAAATACCAAAGGATCAAAGCATTAATTTAGAACTCTGAATCAGTAGAGCATAAAATGATAGAGTATATTATTCTTTCGTTCAGGACTTCATAGACATTTGAACTTCTGGCTTGAGTTGCACAGCAATATGGTGCGAAGATCATTTCTGCCACAGTGAGTGTGTCATATCATTGTAACTACACTTGGTGTTGCCTTTTCAGCCCTGTATGCTGTTAAACGGAGACAGTGAGGCTGTTTTCAGCTTCCTGTGACTCATCACTACAACTGACTGCTGTATTTATTTCTCGCACAAAAGACCCTCAGAAAACTGACTGAGTCACACACAGAGCAAATAGTAATTTACTGTGGGGGCGGGGGGCCAGGGTTAAATATGAATGTACAAAATTGTACAGTGCTTTATTAATCTTATCCATTATCCTAAAAGAAAATGTGTTCAGCAACTCAGCTTGCAGTGTTGCACATGTCTACTACAATTGATTAAATAAACAAGAAACATGACCTTAAGTTACTGCAGGAAAAACACAAAAGAAGGATTTGACAGTCAAGTCCTTCATTCTGAATAAAACTGGAAAAATATCGGAGAGGAGGTAACCCAACACTTGATGTTTCTGAAATCTGGTCACAGAATGAAGCATTTTCATCAAACTATTTAAAACGGTCCTCTTTAGATATCCATTAGCATAGTATCTGGTACCAGGTACTTTTTTTAGTACCTGCGCTGGCAAGGTTCCAAGCACGAAGTAGCAAGGTACTATGTGTGGCATCGCCAGACTGCCTGCCACTGATTGGTCAGAGTGTCGTCACAGGAAGAGACATCCCACAAGAATCAAGCCGAACTGTAGTTCAGGTACCAACCAAAGCAATATTTTTTGTTTAAGCCCTTGATTAAAAGCTGAAAATCAAATCCACTGAAAATCACTGCAATCTGGATGGCTGTCCAAATACTTACAAAGATTTATGTGCAACGAAATTGAGACAATAGCACAGGAACAGACAGCTTGCAAAATAATTTGCTGAAAAAGCATCAACAGACTGTGCAAACAGCAGCTGTTGCCAGATAATACAAGCAACTGCTTTTATTAATATATCTATGACTGAAAACAGCATGTTCAGATCTTTTAGGGAAGTTTGAGAACACACTTTTTCTACAACAATACCAGAGGAGGTTTTAGTCCTGCACTGAGCAAAAGGCTTCAACTTCCACCATGAGTTGACCCCTGCCTTCATAACCAATGTCCAAAAGTTCATTTCCCATAAAGTAACACAAGAGAGCTGGTGATCCCCAGTGAACACTGTCCAAAAATCCAGCAGGAAAAATGGCTATTGAGCAATGATACATTGTTTTTTTTACGTATGACATCAAGAAAAAGGAAAATGATCATTGTCATGTTTGCAAGTGGTTATACTTGGCCTTGAGGTCAGTGGTGCCCTGGCCAACAGGACAGCCAATCTATATTTAGGCTGCTGCTTGGCAGCCAAACCAGTATGAAAGACAGGCACATGTCACAAGACAGCTAGTAAAAGATCACTGAGAGCAAAGGTGGTCAATTTTTGTCCAGACCGTTTGGAGCCTGTTCAAGCAAAAGAAGACAACCTGCTAAATTCCTTCAAGCATCCGGCTGGATGTGCTACAGGCTATTTTGATTTATAAAAGATAAGGGAAAGTCTAGAAAGTGGTGGACTCTAAATAAAGCTTAGAATGCTGCTGTATACACTGACTGAGCCACGGTGGGTTTAACTACTACTCCTAATATACTGTTACACACAAAATAAATACAGGGTATTTCTTTGCTCTTGTCACAGAATGGACTATGCTCATCACACTTAAATGTTTACCCTTTTCAAAAATGTCAAAAACAAATGGAAGAAAAAACAAGGCCTTACAATCCTTATCCACACAATCCAATATTTGACTTGGCCTCAAGGGTTGTATTCTTTGTGACTTCATTTTTAGATACAATAAAAGAGGTAGGAAACAAACAGCTACAGTGTTGCTCTGTTTCATCATTTTACTCAACTTTGTCCTGGTGCATGATAAACACCTCTTACTTCGGCCAACTTTAGGTGTGGTTTTCATATAGCAGCCAAACACGCAACATTAAATCCCCTTTGTGTGACTGTGTGTGTGTGTGGTGACAGTTTTATCAGCTGGCAAAACAATTTGATCAGATCATACTGAATATAAGCTGACTAAATAGCAAAATATGTGATACAGTGTCTTCAGTAAACTCAGACAACAACATGACCAACAAAACAATTGTTAAATAACATGAATAACATGCTTGATCGACAAATATATCTAATAAGGAAAATATCTCAGTTTGCCAATATCTATAAATAGAACTCATCACAGGCCCAACATGATGCTTCCACTTCCTACAATGAAATAATGAAAAGATATTCTACTTTTGCAAAGCTACTGTACCATCTGGAAAAGCAACAGATACCATTACCACATTAACTTCACCACTTTTTTCAACACTAATTACACCAAGTGCAAAATTATTGCATTACTATTCCAAACCCCAATTACGAAGTTATGATTTTTTTTTTAAATGCACACAACCCCCTGAAAAATATTATACAATATTCTTTTAAATAACATTCTCACTGAAACATATGTTTTATCTTATTTCAAGTGTGTATGTCTGTGTTGGTATCTAATTAAATATTTTTTACTGCCATACACTGCTATGATACTCTTCCATGACACCCACGTTCATGTGACACAGAATTTAAAGTACTTGTTGCAGGGGTTACTCTGTGGCCCCTGAGGAGAATGCATTGTTGTGCTTGAAAGACCAGAGTTCTCACATTACTTTTGGAATGACAAGAGAGGCTTGAGGTGCGATACCGATACACATCCCATGGTCCTGTGTGACCCGAAAACCTTCAGAGCAGCCCAAGCAATGGGAATGAATGAACATTAGCTGCTCCAGTCTTTAAGCAGAGATTTGACCTGCACAGCAGATCATGATTAAATATGAGTGAAGAAATAAGAGGCCAGTAAAGGCAGATCAGAGGTTACAATAAAAGTATACACCAACACTTGGCCCTGAGATCCCCATGTAGCTGGATGATTATGACATGCTACCCAAAATACCTATTGTACCAGAGGCAGGAAATTAATTTAACTGTTGACTCTGACTGGAAGTGAACTTCACTGGACAATACACATCATAAAACCAGTAATCATCAGAGAGAAGACAGCTTAACTGTTTACAACACTGACAAAAGCAGATGAACTGATAGCAATGTAAATCCATGTCCATCCTGCAACATGGTCCAAGCAGTGATGACTCAGTTTGCCAACACAGAGATTTATGTCTGAGGGAATATGCTGTGTTAATTCATTTGACACTTTATTTCCTACAGTAGTTAAACAAACACGTCTCATAGTTGCTACGCACACCAAACCATGGTCAAATTAGTATAGTTGTACTTTGTGAAGTGAATCATCTGTCAGAAGAATTAGCCCCGTTATGTAACCTAACGACAAAATGGAAAGTCTTGAGTTCAATTATCAACTCAGAATGTTATACTGAAAGAAAGTCCTTCATATGGACACATACTGTTTGACAAAAAAGTGTGTTAATTCTGAAACGGACAACGTTAATAGGATAAAAGCACACATCTCGACACAGGAGCGTTCTTCACACTGACGGCACAACAGAAACGCTAAGATAGCTTTTCAACTTACTCTGTTCTCTGCTAAAAACGTGTTGCTTAACAAGTTTTGAGTAACTATCGCTACTTAACAATCTCAGTTTTTTATGAAAACAAATCAAATCTGGCAACCACTGCGAGCTACGCGCTAATGTCGGTGCAGAAAGTAGTCAGCTAACATTTGTTATTCAGATGGCTGAATTGTACTCACCTTTTTCTTGGTTAAAAGATATTATTTCCTCCTCCTTTGGGTTGGAGACCTGTGTTATTATGGACATGTGGTCCATTTAGACGGGTGGCTGTTCCTGTTTTGCTTCCCACAATGTTATTCGAAGTACAACGCGCTTGCTACCGCTAGCTAGCTGCTCAGGCTGAGGATGACCAGTTAGCCCACAAAGCTAGGCGACCGTCCGTGGCGGAGTGTCGGTGCAGCGGCGGTAGCCAGTCAACTAGCACGGTGGTGAATGAGAGCCAGTGGGAGGCTGTCATTTATGGCTCTCTGCAAAATATCATCGCTCCGAACGAGTATTTTGCGGGCAGCACAAACAGCATGCGTGGTTCGATAAAAACAAACAAAAAAACAAACAGGCGACGTCCAATTGCTAACTAGCTACAGTTAGCTTGTATTAGCGAGTTAGCGGCAAAGCTCCGGTCATCCACAATGTGAGGCCGTGACTTGGAACAGCGTTGAAAAACCGCTCGGAAGCCCGTCTGAGAATTGGTCCTGTCCAAAAAAACAACAACATTTATCCAACGCAACGTTGTTAAAAGATGGAGTTAGCTAACACTTTTAAGCCAGCGGTTCTTGTCTGTTGGCCCTACATTCCGTGTGCAACATGGAGGCTGCTTTATGTTTTTAGAATAGCATGTGAAGCGGGGGCACTGGCAGTGGGAGGGGGCGGTTTGTTTCTGTGATGGATTCTCTTCCAGCACAAACTCACTGCGCTACAGTACTCAGCCCGTGCAGCAGCCGGACGCGGTTTCTCAAGCTGCTTTTTGCTCTGTAATTACCGCTGCTCACTCGCAACAAATTACAGCCATTTATTATTGGTATAAGGGGGAGAGAAAAAGAGAGAACACGCTGAAACGTAATTCACTCTCTGTAAGTGTGGGGGGAAAATACAGCGGTTATATTCACGGGAAGGAATTTCAGGGAAATAATTACAAACACCCAAAGCAAATACTCATTTATCCAAAACCATTGATGCGTGTTGTGTCTTTTTCACTTGGATAGAGGTGGACACATTTTTTTAAAAAACCGAGAGCGCCATCCAGTGTCCAAATTGGGGTAATTCTTGTGGAATACTTGGCATGCATAATGAATAAAAAAAAGTTGTATAAAATGTCAACATGTTCTCCCGCCATCTCTTTTCCCATCATTATTTCATTTTTTTTTT
Organism: Solea solea; assembly: GCF_958295425.1. Classification (NCBI taxonomy): domain Eukaryota; kingdom Metazoa; phylum Chordata; class Actinopteri; order Pleuronectiformes; family Soleidae; genus Solea; species Solea solea. The sequence continues at coordinate 5,883,204 of NC_081134.1, read as the reverse complement.
AATTGCATCTAACTCTGTATGCTTTTATTTTGTAAATGTTCTCGTTATTTACCGCTTTATTATCCTCCACATGAAGGAAGTGGAGACAATCCCAGCTGACATAGGCGGTCCGGCCTGTCACACCAGTCACTCGGTCAATTTACATCAGAGGTCTCAAACTGAAATGACCTGGGGACCACAGTTTGGTCAGTAGGGGTCCGGACCGGTCAAATGAAAAAAAAAGTCCTGGAAATAAAATTTCTGATGATATTTCACATAATTTCAAAATAAAAGTGTTTGTTTTGATACATGATGGTAAATAGTTCACAATATAAACATTTATGGTGAAAAATGAATCTATGAATAGAAATAGAAAAACAAAAAAAAGTGGCCAGCACATGGAATTGATGGGGGGTCCGCATGTGGCCCGCAGGCAGAGTTTGAGACCTCTGATTTACAGTGTCCAATTGAACTAATCCCAAATTTTGGAATATATTTGGACTGTGGGATATTTTTTATTTATAATGTTGAAAACGTGATATTTTTGTCATTAGAACTTAAAGTCTTATTGTTCCCTACCCTACACATAGTTTTTATGGGATAACCCCAATCGGTGCGTGTTTGACTTTGTCTGATAGGATATCGAGTGATTGATTGATTGATTGATTGATTGATTGATTGTCTGATGCGCTTTGCTTTTTGCTCTTTTGTAAGGTCTGGTGAACTCCGCGTGGACCACCCCTCACTGCGGTGCTGAAGTGAAAGATAAAAATACCCCCCTCCTCCTTCTCCTCCACCACCTCCTCCTCCTCCTTTCGTTGAGTCCGCAACATCCTGACTGGCCGAGGCTGGTGATCGCAGGCAGCGGTAAAGCCCCGGTAACAACCACGGATGAATTAGAAAAAAAAGCTGCTGTAACCACCGCCGCCCCCTTTTTTCTTTCTTTCTTTCTTTCACTTATTGTCTGTGTGGAAGAGTCGGGAGTAAACACTCTTGACAGTGTGAAGCGTATACCAGGTGAGTGAAAGCATATTTTATTTGTGCATTTACAGTAGGTTTAACACTAATATCGATCAGTGCAAGGGGCCTCTGGAAGAGTGAAGCTGGATATTTTGTATGCAGGACAAACTCCTACTTAACCATGGTTACATTCTTGGCTTGGAAAGAACTTGTTTATCCAACTCCTTTAACTTAAACACACACAACGCACTAGAACCTATAACTGTATATTTGTCTTTGACTGTGATGCACCATTCTTGGTCATTTCCTGTCCGTGCTAATTATTGTGTGAAGTCAGTCAGTCTCTCTCTCTCTCTCTCTCTCTCTCTCTCCAGATCACATAGCACTGCAGCTGCCTTGCTGCACAGCACATCAAGTGCAAGAGCTATAATAGGAAGGAGAGGTAGGATTGCACAGCTGACAGTGCTGATTCCAAAGAGCCAGAGCTCTGCAGTCCTATTTCAGTCACTGGTGGAACTTAAAGGCTTATTAGTAAAATATCACATCATTAAAACACCTTGTTGTGTCGCTGACAACTACACACTGGTGCATTTCAGCACCATATCGATTTGGGCAGACTGCCCCCCCTCCCCCCAGCTTGGCTTTAGTGTAAATAATTAATCATGAAAGTAATCTATATGAAACTGGACTACGTACAGTAACTGTGTTCTGTAATCTGACGCCACAGCCTTAAAACAGTAAAACTTATTAACACATTCCTTTGAAATAATCAATAGTATGTGGAAAAACACTGGTCCAGTAACCCGTTATAAACGCTGCACATTTTTAAATGTGTGTGTATGTTTAAGCAGCCTTTAATCTGTTTAATCTATTTTTACCTCTTTGCCTTCAGTTGGGTCTAATATTATGTGGCTTATTGCTTTTCAACCCGTCAGGCTCCCTGTGTACAGATCCACCATGGGGATCAAAGCTGCCCTCCCCAGATATGAGCTGTATCTCTACACAACTGTACTCGCCGGGGCCTTGATATGGGCTGGCAGTTGGATATTTGATGCTTCTATCGGTGAGTGTGTGACATGACGCACATACATGTACACACACCTTCAGTAACACAACACACACATTTTACAACACTGCTCTAATTCCACTGAAACTCCTCTAAGGAATTGGTCCTATTAATATGAAGACGCTCTAACTACATTCTAATTATTTTCCCTGATGTACATGTTTTAGTTTATGAATCAATTACACTGCGTTAAAAGATCCCTAAAGCTTCTAACTTAAAATAATTTCAAAAATGTGCATGTAGTGAGGCTCTAAAATGCTAAAAGTAGCCTCTCCCCCCTCTGGTGTGAATGCACTCAGTGTAATCTGGTGAATGGTACTGTCTGCCACAGTCTGTGCTGTCACATAGACGCGTTACTCTCTATCTTGTCCTGATTCTTACATACTCTATCTGTCTTCACGTGTCTGTGGTCATTCCCTCTGCTCAGGTCTGCATGCTACAGTTAACCTGTGTACTGGGTAATAGAAGTTTGGCTTCATTCCCAGAATTAAGAGGCGTTCCCCTCCTGACCCTCACATTTTCAGATCCCTTTTCATGACCATTAGTGTAATCAGGCATTGCTTCTCTGCAACCTGGTGTCAAATGTGTTTGCTAAATGCCTCAACAACAACATGGCTTTGATTCAGATTATTATTTCCATGCTTGTTTATTTCAGGCTAAACTGCTTCACCTTGTTATTTTCAATCATTCATTCAGGTTCATGAGATCAACGGATCTTCTACAACCAGATTATAGAAATTCTTACAATGACTTCATTATGTAATATTTTATATTATTAAATGTAATTTGCTTTTATACCTTGAGTTCATAACCTAACAATTACCAAAAAAAAAAGCATATTTTAAGTTCTACAGGACGATTATTATTACACATAGTCCACAGCTCCCTAAAGTCTGGATTTAGCACCCCTGCTTGAAAACAATGTCCAATGCACAGTTTCATACATATTGTTTGCTAAATAAACATCTGTCTCCTCTTTTTCTCCAGACAATGTCAGCAGAAAGGCATTTAAAGAAAGTGTAAAACCAGGATGGCATTACTTTGGCAGGAAAATGGTAATTTGACCATATATACGTTCTGTAGAGTCCACATATTTTTATATCCTATTGTGAGTGAGAGAAGAGTTTTTGTGAGGCATCTTTCTCTCTATCTCTCCCTCTCTCTCTTCATAGGATGTTGCAGACTTCGAATGGATGATGTGGTTTTCTACATTCCGCAATCATATCCTTTTTGCTCTCACTGGTCACGTGATCTTTGCCAAGATTCTCACCCTCGTAGCCCCAAAGGTGCGTGCATGTGTGTGTCGTAGACAGGGACAGAGTCAGCATGAATGTCAATGATACAGTATGACACTGCATTGTGACTCCACATAGGTATAATAACCGCATGGGTCTTTGTATACATATGTTATAAATAGGGCTGGGCAATAATTCAATAACAATAATAATGTTTATGTAGTGTACAAACACAATTTTAGACACAACACATAATTGCTGTTAAATGTTTTTGCCTCAGATTTGTGAAATGTTTCTGTTTAACAAGTGATTGTTGTTTTCTGTGTGAAAATAATTATTTTATCACTGCAAAATTATTGATATCGACTAATTTGAATTTGAATATTTTTGCCCAGTCCTAATTATATAAATAAACTCAAATATGTGCTCATTTTATATATGATATAAACAAATACAATGCGAACAGTGCATTTTGGTTCAGGTCTAGGTTATAGTAGTTTGGGATTTTTCATTCGTTTTAGTTTTTATTTCGTTTTGACTTTTTGCTTTTAAAATTAGTGAGTTTGAATTAGTCTTTAGAGCAGGTTTGCTAGTTTTTATTTTGTAAATGCTCCGTTTTAGTTTAGTTTTTGTTAGTTTTAGTGTTAGTTTTTTGTTATATGCACTATTATATGTTATATGTCTTATGTCTCAAATGCAACCTTTCAAAATTGCTAGCAGAGAAAACATAAATACACTTCATATGAATCCAAAAGGATAATGTATGAAATTAATTTACAAAGACCAAAACTAAGCACATTTTTGCTACAATTTCAGTTAGTTATCGTTTTTATTTTTCTTCCAGTTCACAATTTTTATTTTTTTTTTCAATTTCAGTTCTTGTTACTTAGTTAGTTTTCGTGAACTATAATAACCTTGGTTCAGGTCAGTGCAATGTAATTCTATTCTACCAAACAAATATACAGTTTATTATAATATTTGATATCATGGACTCGATGCGTGGGGGCTTTCTGTTAGATTGTGATGGCATCTGTTGAGTACTGTATGTTGTATGCATATTTGTTGACATATTATGTTTTAAACCTGTTTTCTGTCTTGTTTCATGCTTATAATGAAGATTGGTATAAATGGATGTAAGGTAACATTAATAAACGTATGGATTTTTATAACATTTGTCATGTGTTTCATTTTAAACCACCCATGTCTGCATTGTGTGTGTGTGCATCTCTTTCCCACCACAATTTAATCTTTCCATCATAAAGTGCATCCATTGTCATAGAAACGGTGTTTATTGTACTAACACAACTCTTCACGTGGGCATTAAATAATGAACAGCATTAATGTGTTTTAACTGTCACACTGACGCTGGCCCCTCTTTACCCACAGCACAGATCCTTGATCTTTGGTGTGTACGGTGGTTTGTCGGTCCTGGTCACGATGGGTTGGACCTTCATGGGTCTGGTTCTGTCTCACTGCATCATACTCTACAGTGTTGCTATGGTCAAGAGGAAGTGGATGTGCTTTGCAGCTGGCCTGGCCTCACTGGCCTCCATCAAGTTAGAGCCCTATAACTCCTGGCAGGTGAGTGACTTCCTGTAGTGTAGATGCGTAATTCCAGGTTTGTCATTAATAGTGACGGATTTATCAGTTTTGGAACTCTTTGCCTGTAAAGCTCAGACAGGCAAACCCTGTACAATTCTAAATCTCTTCCTCAGACAAATTTATAGTCCATACATTATCTATCACTTTATCGTCCACATGAATATAATATTATATACCTACTTGTATTATATATCTATTTTTGAATTATTGTTGTACATAAAAAAAAGGCTGATGTTTGAAGTCTAGAATAAGTCTCACTCGTCACCCTGTAGGAATCTCTTGTGACCGGCTCCTTTGACCTTCAAGACATTCTGTTCTATGGAGGCTGCGGCTTCAGCATCATGCGCTGTATGAGCTTTGCGCTGGAGAACTGTGAAAAAAAGGAGGGCAACTACACCTTCTGTGACCTGCTGAAATACAACTTCTACCTCCCCTTCTTCTTCTTTGGTCCCATCATGACCTTCGACAGGTATCACGCTCAGGTGAGGCTCTGGGGCAGTACATGTGGTGGCCAACTGCAGGATAAAATGATAAAAAAAAAATTTAAACCTGAGTGATGAGACCATCACCTATGACTGCATGTTGAATAAGAGGGCTCCTCCTGAAAGCTCATGTGACTGGTGTAGGATTCTGATGTGTTTATACATAAACCTTTTTTTAACAATATTGTTAAATATTGTTTAAAGTTATGCGTTTGCTTAGACATTTCAACAAATAATAATAGTGCCAAAAGTATTACAATAATACATATTAAATACAGGTATCTTTCAAATACATTAAAATTCCAAATGAGCAGTATGATACAAGTGAAAGGTCATAATTCAGAGAAGTGTATTTCTGGGCATTATATTTAAGTTAAGGTCAGGGATAAGGCTTACTCTCAATCTCTCTTTCCAAAGGTGAACAACACCAAGCTGATCCGCAAAGACAGGGAGATGTGGAACATCACCACCAAGGCCTTGTTGCACCTGGGAGTCATTTTGGTGGTGGACGTCTTCTTCCACTATCTTTACATCCTGACGATCCCCAGTGACATGAATCTGGTCACTAAGCTGTCTGACTGGTGTCTGGGTGAGTTCAACATACTGATTGTTGTCTCTTCAGCTTGTGCACCATAGAAAATAGAAATGATCACTGAATTCCGTTCTTTGTGTAAATGACACACGAAGCTGTGAGGCTGTGGCGGTCACTAAACCTCTCAGTTCTGTGAGGCACAACACAAGTTATGAATCAGAAAATCTGGCACAGTTTATACAGACTTTCTGGCTCAATGTGAAGTTTTTACTACATGCATCACTTTTACTCTTCTATGTGCAGTCATTTCACCTGTGAGCCTCGTGTGCAGCAATGTCACTGTGGCTAAATTTGCTGTCTTGTTTCCATTTGTACCTTTGCAGCTGGTCTGGCTTATTCCAACCTGGTGTATGACTGGGTGAAAGCAGCTGTGATGTTTGGTGTCATCAACACTGTGGCTACACTGGATCACCTGGACCCCCCTCAGCCGCCCAAGTGCATCACCATGCTCTACGTCTTCGCTGAGACGTGCGTGTCCTCCCCTGTTTGTGTGAAATTGAAATAAATCACTCTGCAGTCGATAAAATTGAAAACTGTTCAACAAAAGGTTTACGTGGAAACCCTTCTGTCTGTTTCAGGCACTTTGACAGAGGCATCAACGACTGGCTGTGCAAGTGAGTGTTTGAAGCCGAACATGTGGTTTTCACTGCCGTGACTGATCAATCACACGAAAGTCGATTTTGATTCTTCACCTCATTAACTGTAAACTGTAACATTGCAGGTATGTTTATGATTATATCGGTGGGGATCACGATAAAATCCTCAAAGAACTCTTAGCGACCATCTGCACCTTCGCTATCACCACCCTGTGGCTGGGCCCATGTGAAGTGGTTTACATCTGGTCCTTTTTCAACTGCTTTGGCCTCAACTTTGAGTTGTGGGTGGCTAAGTTATTCTCTATCCCACCATTTTCTACCATTGAGGTGAGGAGAATAATAATGAATGAGTTCAATCGGGTATTCAAGTGGAAAACAAAGTGGGCTTTTAATTCCATTCCAGATCTTTGCATGAAATCCCGTGTCCTATGTTTCCAGGGTGCTATGGGGGAAGCAATGTCACGCAGGATCCGCGGTGTCTTCAACGCTGCCAACTTCTGGGCCATCGTCCTCTACAACGTTCTCTCCCTCAACAGTTTGGGCTTTGCCAAACTTGTGGGCAGGAGACTGATTTTCAAAGGTAGGAACAACAAGGGAATATTATGTAATGTAAAACCCTATAGGCTTTTCTGTCAGTTCCAGCAAAAACGACATCTCAGGGGGCGTCGTCCTCCAGAAACCGCATGACTTTAGGTCCTCTTTGTTGTTTTCTTTCAAATAGAATAAGAATGGTCCTATGAGGCGAGCATTGAGAGATAAAGAAAGATTGTCACATGTGGCACAGTGCAACGAAAACTGCATTCCTTTGAAGTTTTAATTTTCATTTCTTACTTCTTCTCAATCCCTCCTCTTTTGTCTTTCTCTGACACTTCCCCAGGTTTCCCTCTGTCCTCCCTCTCTGTGTTGCTTGTGACCTACTGTGGTGTGCAGTTGGTGAAGGAGCGGGAGCGACAAAAAGCCCTGCAGGAAGATGTAGAGCTGGTGAAAGAAAAAGCAGAATAAACAGAGAGAGTGAGAGTTTATAAATAGAGAGAGTGGGATTTTCACAGACTTCGTGCTCAACAGCCCCCCCCATTCTTCCATCCTTTGTGAACTGTCACTGAAACAGACTGTAACAGCCAGTCTGCACCTACATCGGTCACAGGCCCGTGTGTTTTCTTTTTTTTTTTTCCACTATTGTTTGTCAGAAGTGAGGAAATGTTTTGAACTGTGAAATATCCTCAAGTGCTCTTGCTGTAGATAATCGCCACGTCCTCTGGCACAAACCCACCGATGGTGCATTTTGTATTCATATTTTATCCAAATAAAATAATGTTTATTAAATTATAGGCCTGCCAAATATTTTATAAAGCTGTACTGTAGGCTGTACAAGGACAAACGGGATTGTAAAGGAACAACGACTGTGCTCTCTGTGGTTTTCTCCTGACTTAATGTTTGGATTTTTCTCAGATTTCTTTTTTTTTTTAATACTGTCAGATGGTCTCTTAATTTTGCTTTAGATGCCATAATCCTCATGATATCTAACCACACTGAAAGGTAAACCACACTTGAAAAGTCAAAACTTGAAATCAGGATTTCATGAATGAGTGCAATAAAGAAAATAAACAAAAGGTGCTTTGGAGATTCTCCACATTAAGTCCATTTGTTCCACTGTCATACATGGTATACTGTTCATTTAGAATGTATTCAGTTTGTAATTATGTTGAAAAAATAGAGATGTGCTTGAAGGACTGATAGCTCCACTACCATGCTCTCTAGAGGAGATTACGGCAGCAGGCCCAAGTGGAAACAGTTTTATCCTGCATGTCACAAAAACCTGCTGCTGCGAGTCGTCAGAGCAGCAGACAGTAAGGAGAATGTTTAATGCAGACCATAAGGTTTCTAATTCAAACATGTTTCCTTCTCAAAAAAAAAAAAAAAAGACTTGAAATAAAATGTTGTTTCTAATCCAAAAGAGCCACTTTTCTTGTGGGTTATTTTATATAGAGGAAATGCAAATGATTGTTACACATTGATTGCATGACTTTCATTTGGTTGAAACAGACGGAAACTGAGCTATTTTAAACTGGGTTGATCGATATGACTCATAGTGAAACACTGTTCATACCATCTATCACCACAAGAGGATCCAGTTTGACCAAAGCTGACCGGTGACTGATACCAACAACTGATTATATTACAATAATAAAAAAAAAAATCATTGCACTTATTTGGACCTGTCCTCCAAATATGAATAACATTTCATCACAGATTATTATCTGATTAGGTCAACCAATCAGTTCCACATTCATCTATTTTTTTCAGATGAGAGATATTTGACCCATGCTCCTTTTTGTTTCTTCTTTGGTTCTTCTATAATTCACATTCAGTCACATATGTGATTTTCAGCCAGCAGGTGCCAGTATTTGTTTGTCTCTCGGTTGTATCTGCTGTAAGAGTAAAAAGCTGTGTAAGCGACTGTTTTGTGATTGTTTTAATGTATTAATCATATTTCACCATTTATGTCATCGTATTGTTTTTCCCACTTTGAATACAATTGATCAAATATTTTGTTTGAAATTTTGAATTTCCAGAATTTGCTTAAGCCATAGCTAATATAATAGGGTTGCGTCCTATATTGACTGACTTTTTAAATTGAGATGCAAACATAAAATTAAACATAAACGGGCAACTGTGATGACCCGATTTTAATGGGATCAAGGGACAATAACTTGTGTATGTGTAGTAAAGAGAGTCACAAGTTCAATTTGTAACATGAAGAGAGTTCTGCTCTGATGTCAGGGAGGTTTATTACGTGACTTACTCATCTTCCTAGAACTACTGTAGCTCTTACAGATTCCAGAATACACGGGATCTATCCTGGTGTCCTGCAAACCAGAAATAGAAAACATCGAGAAAAATCTTGATGAAATGAGTGTCAAAATGTCAAAGTAATCAGATCCAGTGATGCTGTTTGGTGAGTTGTTCTATACCGGATTTAACATGCCATCACTGTCTTAGTCACTCAGCTGTTTGTGGGGGTTTGTGTAGTGTAGCTCGGTAGCTGCTTGTGATCCACCAAAATGGATTCCTCAGCTTTGTGAGGGTCTGCTCTATAAATACCCATGACTTACAGAGTGAATGACGGCCACAGACAGCTGCAGTCGGCAGCCAACCAACCCGTGGACGCTTTCCACAGCAATCTGAGCAGCCTCGTGAGAGACTGACAGTCCTGCTCTGTTGTGGGGTGTAAGAAGGGAGCCCACGAAATCCAACCAGGACCAGGCGACAGAACAAAATGGCTGCCATAACTATAGACCCGGTGGAGCAGCCTCGGATGTACCAACAGACCCTCCTTCAGGATGGACTGTGCGACCTTTTGGAGAACGAAAAGTTTGTGGATTGTGTCCTCAAAATCCAGGACAAGGAGTTCCCCTGCCATCGCCTGGTTTTGGCAGCCAGCAGCCCCTTCTTCAAGGCCATGTTCTTGTCTGAGCTGGAAGAGAGTAAGAGGCGTGAGATTGTACTCAAAGATGTGGATCCAGGTGTCATGGGGATGATCCTGCGTTACTTGTACACCTCCGACATTACACTGACAGAACAGAATGTCCAGGATATTTTCATGGTCGCTAACATGTACCAGATCCCCTCCATCTTCTCAGTATGTGTGTCCTACCTTCAAGAGAAGCTGGTGCTGGGAAACTGCTTGGCTATCTTCCGATTGGGGCAGCTGCTGGATTGTCCCAGGCTCACCCTGAGTGCTAGAGAGTTCCTCTGTGAACGTTTCCAGGTTGTTGTCAGGGACCCAGACTTCTCGCAGCTGGGCCCAAGTGAGCTGGCCATTATCATCACATCAGATTCTCTCAATGTTGACCGGGAGGAAGTAGTGTTTGAATCTCTGATGGACTGGGTCAAGCATGATGAGACTAACCGACTTAAGGACCTGCCAGAGCTGTTGCACTGCATCCGTTTTAGGCTCATGTCGTTGGATTACTTTAAAGAAAAAGTTGAGCGCCACCAGTACATTCGTTTCAGCCAGGAGATTAAAAAGGACCTGGATCTTGTCAGCGATGCTCACAGAGGGCGTCTCCCAAAGCCCAGGAGACTCAGTAGTGACGGGGCAAAGGGGAGAGAAGGAAATGAAGATGAGGAGGAGGATGATAAGGAAGGGTACCTGCCGGGTATACTCAACAACAACCCACGGTTTGGGATGTTTGAGATGGACCTGTTACTAATGATCAATGACACAGGGACTGTGGCCTACGATCCAGTAGGGAATGAATGTTTTGTGGCGTCCGAATCAACAGATATTCCCAAAAACCACTGCAGTCTGGTCACCAAGCAGAACCAGGTGTTTGTCGTTGGAGGACTTCTCTACAATGAGGAGGACAAAGATGAGCCCTTCAGTTCCTACTTCCTACAGGTAGCGTATCAGTCATAAAGTCAGCCATTAGCTCTAATCTTAAAATGTGTTGTTTCTTTTCTTACTACAGCCTCTATAAACTCCTTAAAAACTGACTTCCACATGTGTCTACAAAATGCTGGTTCCTTGAAAGTTTCACTACTTTTTGTCTTCCCCTAGTTTGACCCAGCGAGTTCAGAATGGTTAGGGATGCCGTCACAGCCCAACCCTCGCTGCCTGTTTGGACTGACAGATGCGGAAAACTCCATCTTTGTTGTGGGAGGAAAGGAACTGAAGGACGGCGAGCACGTCCTGGATTCAGTCATGATCTATGACAGACAGTAAGCACCGATTCAATGAAGAGCTTTAGTCCACTGTGTAGCCACAATCTAATCAAGCCTCACTTTGCTATTTTGAAATAGTCAGTAATGTCCGTTGTTATTTGTTCTCAGGTCATTCAAATGGGGGGAATCCGATCCTCTGCCATATCGGGTATATGGCCACGGGACTGTATCACACAATGGTCTCATCTATGTTATTGGAGGGAAGTCTGAGAGCAAGTACGTCAAAATCTATAACTTAAAGTTCAATTATCACTACAGATCAGGTGGTAAGTAAGAATTCACCATTCAGTCATATACAGGACACCTAATTCACCTAAGTGACCGACTTGGTGGTCTCCTGATTGATAAGATTAGAAGTGTTGTGTGTGTTCAGAGATGGTCATGTTTATGTTATTGTCTACATAGTTGCTGCCATGTGTTAACCTGATTATATATTTGCTTTAATATGAAGTTGAACTGGGGTACCTAATAAAGTGACTGGTGGGTGTACATGTAAAATATATGCAGTCTATCCCAATGTAAAACATATAATACAATAAGCAGTGCTCCTTTATCAAACCGTGTCAAATGTTTTTTATTTCACCAGAGACAGGTTTTAAAAAAGAGAGATCCTGACTTCTGGTCATACATTTGGTGAAATATGATTTCTTTTTAAACTCAGCAGATTGCCCCTTTAACACACTGTATCCCATGCTTTCCTACGCAGAAAATGTATGAGAAGAGTTTGTGTCTACAATCCTACTAAGTTTGAGTGGAAGGACCTGGCTCCTCTGAAGACGGCCCGCTCTCTGTTTGGTGTCACCGTCCACAAAGACCAGATCTTCGTGGCAACGGGAGTCAAAGACACAGGCCTCACCTGCTCTGTGGAGGTCTATGACATTGCCACCAACAAGTGAGATAACTGTTTTTTTTAATTTTTTTTTTATATGACTCACTTTATCTCATCATTATGAGGTGCATCTGTCAGTGAAATGACTCACTGGCCGTGAATAACAGATCATTAGGTCATAAAATAGCACTCAATCTGCCGCTGTGGGTGTCACATGGCAATAATGCTGCTTATTTTAACGCCATCATCACTTCTCCCGTATGTGTGCTTGTTGTCCTGTTGTGCTCCAGGTGGTCTGAGTTTACAGAGTTCCCTCAGGAGCGCAGCTCCCTCAATCTAATCTCTTTGGGAGGCTTCTTGTATGCTGTGGGGGGCTTTGCCATGGTGCCCAGTGAAACCAGTGAGGAGCCCGTGCCCACAGAGATGACTGACATCTGGAGGTAACAGTCTCATCAATCACTGCATTCAATCACTGTATCTGCATTAGTATTGGACAACAACAACCATTGAGTCATCCGTAATGGTCTCTTCATTATAGTGTGCTATGAAATATTATGTATTATATATATGCTAAATGTCGCATTTGAATGCTGAATTAGGATCCTGGCCCTTCAGTTGCTCATTGTTAAACATTCCCTTGATTTATTTTTGTTATTATGTATATTTTTTATATCAGGGTGATACCAGGGTAATTTTGATTTTTAAATGTGAAACAACAAGACAGCACATATATATATACATATATGTATATATATATATATATATATGAAGTGCATAAAAATACAATCATCTTCTGCTTGAGAAATGTTTGTTTTAAAAACTGATTTACAACTTTGGTAGGAGGAACTAGTTTCAGACTAAAAACAAGCAAACGTTGTAGGAGACAGTTGGAATTAAACCAGACAGAACACATTTTTAATAATGGCCGCATGCCAATTAGTTGCTCCAGTTCCAGGGTGCTGGTATTGTGCATGTTGTTTATCTCTCACAGTGCTGGCTGGGCACATTGAAAAAAATTCAAATTTCTGTAATAAAAATAGTATTGTAAATAATAATTTGTATCAACAGCGGTGACAACAATAACCCTGCACTCCAAAACCTTTATATTATGTCATTAGAGTGACAACCATTAACGTATTTTTACCTTTTTCCACAGATATGATGAGCCAGAGAAGATTTGGAATGGGATTTTGCGAGAGATCATTTATGCAGAAGGCTCCACTGTCCTTCCGGTTCGCCTCAACACTCTGCGTCTCACTAAGTTATAACTGAGAGGTTGAACTGTAACTGCCATGTGATTGATGTTGTGACATAAGCATTGAAGTAAGCGAGTGCACTCATTAAGGATATTTCCCAAAGTGATCTGAGGGTACAGATTGTGTCAGGGCAATGATTGTTTTTTTGTTTTTGTTTTTTTTGTATAAAATCAGCATTGAGTTGTTTTATGTCATGATTTACAGCAGGGGGAGACAGATGCATGTCTGAGTTGTTCTGCAGAAAAAGGGACAGGTCAGAACATCACACCAAATGTCTTTTATGAAAACCTGTTGATTTGTACATCTGGTGTTTTTTTTTTTGTTATATTGTGTCAGAATTTTTTTCTTTATTTTGCTTTATTTAAACAGAAATAAAGATGCATCAAGTCTGCCGCTGTCAGTCACAACTCTCACTTCCGTTTGTAACGACACAAAAGGCTGCGTCACAGTGCAAATAGTTTTATTCATCATCATCTGACATTTTGTTCAACGACATATTAACAGCTGATTGCACGTACTGTACACGACACAATATTTACAATGAACAGGAGACACGTGGGTCAGTATGCAACTATCTATGAGGGAGAAACATAATTTTAAATGTAAACATGGATTTCCAGTTGACACCTGAGCACAGTTTCACGTCAAATGTACAATCATAGCTGTGTGTGACATTTAGTCTGAGGTACTATAGTTTCAGTTCAGTTTCAGCTTTACACACACCAGTACAAGATATGCAACTCAAAACGTGCGTTTTAGGGGATGTTCAACCTGTCTGACACCTCAGTTTAGGTGTTTTAGCATAAAAGTGTTTTCTAATCAACATTAAACACAAACTGTCTGTGTTGAAGTTGATGAGACACTAGTTTTTGAGAGTGTTCTGTCAAAAAAAAAGAAAAATCACTGAGCAAAATTAAACTTTACAATGAATCCAAGGATTTAAAATACTAATGCCTGCAATCCACCCCGCAGATGTTGAAGAACTGCATGAAACACTAGAGGTGAAGTCATTAGGATTCATTTACTATGAATCATGGGATGACTGTACAAAATATCATGTCAACCTTTACAACAGCAGATGAGATATTTCTGCCATGATGTACCAGCCGACAATGCCATCCGCAAAATAACCCCACACGGGAAAAGGCTAATAACGACACAATACAACACACAGTATGATGAAAATGAAATAGAATGCAACAGAATAGTCTGGAATAAATGAATCACAATTGCTACACATGAATGAATCGACAGTGTTGTGTGTAGTGGACTAATAATGGAATGCATCTGCTCCGTGAGAAACTGAAACAGTATAAACAAAGTCTGTGCACTCAAAACTAAAAACCTTTGAAAATGAGATACATTTCACAAGCTTAAGTCAAGCTGCGGAATGTTATTGGGCTGCAGCTGCTGCTGCTGCAGCTGAGTGTATTCCCTCGTATAAAACTGCCACACACAGGTTTAATACGTGAACATCGACTGGTTACGTTGTAGATCCCCCTCTCAGTCTGACACAGTCATTAATATTGTTACCACTGCTCAGTAAGCACGGTGACCATTAGCTTAAGTGCTTGAAGTCCTCTTGTGTAACAAACCTTTATCATAAACATCTCGTTTCTTACAGAGGACGCAGCTCGTCTCTGGCTCTATCCCTATATTGCGTAACATCAGATGGAAAATCCTGGCTGAGAGTCCCACCTCCTTTTAACTCATGTTAGAATCGTGATCTTTTTTTTCATCCCCCCGCCTGTACTCAGTGACTTTGCTACAGTTACTGTGACAACTGCGTTTCAACACCTTGTCAATGCATTACACTCTAGTGACACTGACCTTTATGGAGATAGATCGTATTACCTGCTAGAAAGTTAGTCACAGTGGAGGTACCCATCTGATGAAATGGCAGTGTTCCTGTTTTTGCTGTTATTTTTTCACGTAAAGCTGTAGTGTGTAACTTTTGAATATTAAACCATTGTCACATGAGTTCATTGAGCCAATCAGCTTCACACGATGCTCTGTGTTCCTCGGAATAGCTGTGTTTTGGGTTTTTTCTGCGGTGACTGATGCATTTTAGATCACAACTAACAGCAGTGAACCTTAGGTTATGGTATTGTCCCTGGTTCTCTGAAACTGGAGTGAGATACTGAAACAGACCATGACCATATGAACACGGAATCTGCACGAGACATAAACGATCTTTTTTCAATCAACAGAGACCGAAAGAAAGGAAAAAAAAGGGAAATAAATTGTAGTGATATCGAGCGTCTTTTCGGGCTGACTTGAGTTACTTTTCAATGTCAATAGTTGGTAACACTGACAAACAATCTCCAAACACCAGACAGTGAATGCCAGCACAAGAGAAAAGGTGGGACTATGACATCATCACTTCCCTAAAGTAGCGTAGGTCGGCGTATTTTCAAAAAGCACCGTCTCGGGTCTCTCAAAGCGCCGTTTCCTTGTGGACGAAATGCCAAAACAATAAAAAAGATAACTCCTTCAGTCTCAATACAGTCCTCCGCACGTTGTGCGCTCGGACCCTAATAAGCATGTGTATTCACCGTCACCGCTTCTGTGTGGACGGCCTCCGAGAGCCGTCCTTTCAGGAAGCTCTGCAGGTTCACCTGAGGTGTGGGGTAAGTCCTGGTTGGCAGAGACACGAGCAGTGTTTTGGCAACAGATGTTACACACACTGGAGCTTTAAAGATTTCTTAATACTTACATAGAACGCGTGAAGTGTTTCCATGGCAGTTAAGATTTATGTGTTTGCTTCTTCTTCTTTTTTTTCACAGGCAATGGTTTAAATAACAATGAGCAAACATTAGCCTCAGTACTAAAATGTTACATTAACCTTTAGTAACCGATATCAACATTGCCTGTGAACCACTCGTTCAATAGATAATGGGGGAAAAAAACAGAGGTGGTTGTAAAGCAGAGCTTCAGATGGCAGAGAGATGCTCCTGACAGGCAGATGTGCGGCGTGTGGCAGGGCTACATTTGGTCAACATGGTGATCTGGGTGCTGAAGTTGTTGCCATTGCTGCCTATGGAGGGCTGCTGGTACTTGGTGTCAGTGCCCAGGAACCTCTGCAGCATCCATCTGCGCCACTTACGCTTAATCTCTGACTGTACCTGCAGGAGAGACGCGGGTGTAAACAAACAGGATGAAGACCGGCAGTTAAGAGGCGATGACACACCAGAGGGGGGAGGTGAAATGAGATTCAGCGAGGATGGCAAACATCTTAAATAAGTGTCCTTTGTTTGAATTTACTCACCTCTCCGTTCAAAAAGCAGTACAGCACTGCAACGACGAAACCCTGTGGAAGAGAGGAGCAGATAAAAGAGCTGTTGTTGAGAAGGATTACCAGTGTGATAGCACAGCTGGGAAAACACTCCACAGGTTTGAGTTTGAATAATGATGGTGAGATTACGACCGACTTCAGCCTCAGACAGGAGCTTCATCATCTCAATCTCTGGGGAATTTTCCCAGCAGATATCATTCTGAGCTACGACGGTTATAAATTCAGAATTCTCTCCATTGCTAGGTTTCATTATTTTCACTTAGTTCTCAGAGTTTGCAACCGGTTCAACGCTCAGTCAATACGCAACCGCATTACTCAACTATGAAAAATGAATTGCCTCAGCAGCACAAACCACACATTTGTCTAATTAGATGACCTGACGAAGAAATTTATTTTCCAGCTGCTGCCCACTAGTGTTACTTGTTTTGACTTTGACACAAGATGGAACGCTTGTCAAAAGAAGGATTTCATGCATCAGATGCACACAGTTCATCTTTGTTTTCCCCTGACATATGTTACGTGCAAACAGGCTGCCAAAAAGTCACACATTACCTGAAATGACCCCAGGATAAGATCAAAAACCATCCTGACTTGAGGGTGGATGTGATCAGGAATGAAGGCGAAAATGATGTAGTTGATGCCAAAGAGAGGAATCAGCAACAGTGTGGACTTAGCCAGTCTCCTAAAAAGAAGAAAAATGAGTGGGTGAGGAGAAGGCTGATGTTCACCCCTCCTAACCCCTCACTCAGCCACTCTCACTCACTGTCTACTGCTTTATCCTTCACATAAGGGTCGCGGGGGAGCTGGAGTCAATCCCAGCTGAGGTCACCATGACGTCACAGGGTCAACATACGGAGCCCAACAACCATTCACAACTCAAGAACATGTAAACTCCACACAGAAAGGCCCTCGCTCTATTCGAATAAGCGACTTTCATGCTGTGAAGCAACAGTGCAAACCTCTCATCCACTAGCCCCTCCCAATTACGAAAATAACATAATATTACACAGTGAAAACATACGAGTACTGATTGGATTCCTTCCTTCCGATGTCGGGACAATTCATCTTCTGTCTCAAAACCCGGATGATGAAAATGAAAAGGAAAAAGTTCACCTGCCCAGAGAGGAACAGTGTGGTCAGTGTGACTGCATCACACACACACACACACACACCTGAACATGAAATGATGCCATTACTCACAAGTATAGTGACTAAAATAGGGGTTTTGATGATCCACCATGGAATGTCATCAATGTTCTCCCAGCATCTGTCAGAAGAAGAAATAAAATAAAACTGGAGTTAGCACACAGGTCCATTTCCTCCACTGACTGATAACATAGAATATTCTGAAGCCAAAAACATGTTTGTGAAGCCAGTCACACCGGTGCTTTATCATCGATTTTCCTGTAAATGGAACATTAATTACAAAACTGAAATGTTCCATTGAGACATTACCTCCCCTGGAAAATATTTACTGAACTCCTCTTACCATAGACTTCCATTCAAAGAGTTTGTTTTTGCAACCAGGAAGATGCTCCCTGGTGGCTATTCATTACTTTATTTACTTCCAGGTTTACCTCATCTGGCAAACCAGAATCCTTTTTAAATACAGACCATGTCTAGACCAAAATCTGAGGTTTTCAGACAGACTGTTTGCTCTGGTTAGTGTAAGTTATAAAATCAGATTGGCGTGTCCAGACATAACCAACCTATCTGTATGGGTGACTTTAGTAATGATGGAGGTGCATCATCTTGTACAGAGGCATGTATTGTAATGTTCCATGTCGTCATGGTCCAGGTTCTTGTGAGGTGTTTTTTTGATGTCATCAGTTTGGGCCGATTTGAGCAGCCAGAGCATTCAGACTGAAACAGACCAGTGACTGAAAATCAGATTTGGTGCCCAGACTTTGTATCTTCAGGCCTAAATAAACAGTTGTGCTTAATTTGAAAGGACACTCTTGTAGGTGTTCAATAGCTTTGATCACCAAATTCTCATCAGTTTGAGTCCAACTGCACATTTATACCAACATTAAGAGGATTCCTTCAATGTGCACAACAAAGACTAGAAAAGGAAAAGAAAAATAGACTAAATGGTTTTAATTGTGACTTTTTTTTTAACTTTAGCTGAGGTGTTAATAACATAGTTTTCTGGTCATGGGGAATTTTCTTTAACAAGATCCAAATTTCAAGTATATGTGCTGTAACACAAGAGAGAGCCAATGAAAACAAATATGACTCATTCTTCTTCGTGTACAACCTCATGCCTTTTAAAATGTAGCTTATTCTAGTGTGACTGGATCAGGTGAATTCCCATTGCTTCAGTGGACGATTGCACCATACAAAGACCCACTGTTTGTGTCTCTCTTTCTTGTATTATCACAACCAGGTTCTCAAACGTTTCATCCATCAAACTGGAATTTCAGGTTGCTTCAATAAAGGCAGATATCCACGATTAATCTCCGCATGTAGACTTTAACCCTCTTATGACCATCATGATATTCAGGTCGCCTGGATTTGATTGCTTTTGTGGCTGTAGAATTGTCAAAAATCGTTTAATGAGTGAGTGCTTCTGCCAATTTTCCCAAGATCACTTTCGATATCTGGCAGTATTACGGTACTGAGAAGCTGAAGTCAATGAATCTTGGCTGGTGAATCTTCTGTGATTGAACGGTTGTATCACGGAAGAGAACCTGGAGAAAACCCATGCACACATGGGGAGAAAATGCAAACTCAATGCAGAAAGGCCCTTGGGGGGCGAACCCGGGTCTTCTTGCTGCAAGTCTTCTAATCCGCAAGATATTCCAACTTTATTCTCAAAATTTTGACTTTAATCTCTTCATGGCAAAAAAGTATTTTTCCTTCATGCGTGGCCCTAACGCTCCGTCGTATTATCACATCATAAATTTAAATGTTGAATGTGGTACGCAGTATAACAAGAAGTTTCTTTTTTGTGACTAATCTAATGGTGAGACTGCAGATTGCAAACTCACCGCTCCACATAATATGCAAAGGTGTTAGAGACCTTTGCATATTAGAAAATATGACACATATTTTTTTGTTGTTTGTGTAGTAAGCTTCAAAATGCAAAAGCTATGCAAAAAAAAATACATATAAAAGGATATGAACCAAACCCTTGATTAATCATAGTTTTTATGTGCGTCATAATGATATTAAAATATCTTATTACTTTTTCTACCATGTTATTTTTTTGTTGTGGCAGCAACAGTCTACCAAACATAAATAAGCCGCACCTTAAAGCTCGGGTCTGAGTTGTAATTAGAGGACTGCGAGGGCGACAGACAGTCTTTTTTTATTTATTGATGTCTATTGGGACGCAAGGAGGATTTCAACAAATGAGATAAAAAGTGATCCAGAAATAAATTACTGATCCTACCTTTACTTATGTGTGCACACGCCTGTGAGTCATAGGTGTGCTGCAGCGCTTAATCAAATAACACCACACCTCTGCCTCTGGGAAATCTCATGGATTTGTGTTAAACAGCATTAACAGACTCAATGTGATCTCTGGGATCTCTGTGGAAGCGCAGCCATATCTCCATGTCATTTGTTTACATCATGCAAATGAAGAGTTGGCCACAGACATCCAATGAGAACAGTTGCATTTGCAGCCCTGGACTGAACCTGTGTAATATAAACAATGGTGGACCCGGCCATCGCTCGTTCCTCAACAAAGATTAAAGCCCAGATGAATGTTTAACTCACCCTGGATCATTCAGATAAGCCTTTGTGATCACCCAGGCCGAGATAAAGATAGTTGGAGCTCCTACAAACAAGACAAGATAATGCGTACATTAGTTCAACTTTGCATAGGGTTGGAAAAATAAGCTTGAGATTCAGCCTACACAATTTCTTTTGTGCAGAACCCTGCCATTTAATTTATAACTCAACACAAACGTACTTGTATTTATTTGTGAATACCTTTGACCGAAATAAACAAACAAACTAACTAACAAAATAATATTATGCACTGTCACGTAGAGCAGGGGCCTCCAATGAACTGGGAGGTGGGAAATTAGCTTAAAATCATATCACAATATTCCATCACAATAATGAAATAACAATACACACGATGAATTTCAAAGTAAAAGTTTCTGTTCACGATAAAAAAAACACATTTATGATGAAATTTGAAATGAAAAAATTAAATACCACATAAACACACAACTGCAATGAAAACATTAAACATGCTCAAATATATACGTAGTTTTACGTTAAAGACATTAAAAAGTGTGAACAATCAGATTTAGCATCATATTTTGTCTGTAACGTCCACTTTTAAACCTTTTTTAATCTTAAAACCCATTTTTACTCTTTGGCTTTCGAGCCAGTGTGAGACGTTGGTTTTATCTTTTTTTTATATAGTTTTATTGTTTGACTTGTTTGTGTTGTTTTTATACTTTCTACAGTATTTTATTGTTTTATTGTATGTTTTATTGTTTGTTCTCATGTCTATTAGGTCTTATGTTTTTATATTTTATCAAGTTTTATTTATCTCTGATATACAGCACATTGTTTAGTGCTTTATAAATAAAGTCGGGCTGGATTGGCTAAGCATGTGGACACTGTTCATCTTTTATAGCTTAAGTCGCAGCGTCTTGTCCATCATTTTAAACTCACTAGACTCACTGATATTTTAGCTTTGTCACAACATTGGCTCATCCAGGGGATCTGTAGGAAAGCCACAGTCCCGTTTCCATTTCCCCGCTGTCAGACACAGCATTTCAGGCCTATTTATAGTTACTTAATCGGCATGATGGGAATTAAAAAAACATCAGAAAAATGGGGGAAAAGGTTGCTGAGTCTACGTTTCAAACGCCAAGAACTGTGGAACTTTAGGACAAGAGGCCAAAAGATGAATTTGAAAGATGAAAGCGCCGAGGAGGAGGAGGACGAGGCATTTAAGAGTTCAGCCAAATCTTGTGTACAAATACATGCAAGAGCTTGTGGTGGTGAACCCTAACAGTCAGGATGAAAGCCAGAAGCACTGAATCGTATCGAGTGGTCAAAGAGCAGCGAGAATGAAGAAGAGCATTCTTGCTGCCAAAGAAACTGTCCATTCAGAAATGCACTAACAGTGTATCTGATCTCCTTTTATCACACTCTGTGTCATAGCAAAGGTTTAAACAACAACAACAAACGCAGAGTGGCAGCGGCCAGCTGTTCGTCATCTAAAACTGACTTATTCATATGCAGATGGAGACGCCGCTGTATGTATAAAACTGTACTCATACATATATTTACATATGACCGCGTATGTTGTGGCTGTTGCGGCTGATGCTTAACAGACATTCAAGTTGTCACGATGATTGCACTGGATGAATTCTGGCTGCCTCTTCAGACAAATGAATGGATGCAGTGCACTTGAAACACGGACTCGTGCGAGATACTCGTTGTGGTTCAATCCACATATGGCACAGTAGGCGACACGTACCCCACCCGATCAGGATGTACCACCAGAAGTACTTCCTCTCGGAGAAGAAGGAGACCGCCAACAGAGCGTGGAGATACAGGCCC
The DNA here is from genome assembly GCF_958295425.1 of Solea solea. NCBI lineage: Eukaryota > Metazoa > Chordata > Actinopteri > Pleuronectiformes > Soleidae > Solea > Solea solea. Next base: position 5,861,052 of record NC_081134.1, on the reverse strand, counting down.
TCCACCAGCAGCCAGAAGTAACTCGCCATGATGCCGTACTGGAAGAAGACCACCACTGCCTTACAGCCAACCTGCGAGAACACAGCATCACATTCAAAGGATTACGTCATGGCCAGTGAATGTAGATAAATGCAACTACATTATGGAGGGAATTTATATTGATGGTGATATATCAAGATATATGAAATTTAGGACTCAGATATAAGTCAGACTCGAGTACTGTACATTTTCAGGACTCATGAACTGACTTTAACTCGCTAATTCTCTGCGTTTGGACACTAAAGTCTTCGGACTTTTATCCATTTTTTTTCAAATTCATTTAACAAATAATATTGAAATATGTCAATATGAATGCTATCTGTGGATTTAATGGAGAGAAAATCACACTGCTATGACAAAAACTGTGAAGAAAACTATACATTTCATGAATAACTACATTTAAAGTTGTCTGTTGTTAAGTTTTAAGTTTGTGTATGTAATCTTTCATGGATATGGACATTTATAGTGGTAATACATTGTGCAATCACTATTTTCATAGATTAAAGAGGCTTAACTGTACCTCTGAGTTCATGTACCTGCAAGTGCTTGGACTTTTTCTTTAACACAGGTAGATGCAAACATAATGTCTGCCCTGTAAACATTACTGACCAAGTTCAACCTTAAAATGAACATTTGCTCAAAAATGGCCATGCATTGTAAAGGAGGCTGTTTATGAAATGACCTTTTCAGGTGGAATACTGTGTTCACTTCACCAGAGTGAATCATTACTGTACATCTATAAATATGGAGAACTCACATAAAAAATAAATAACAGCTATAAAAAAGGTTGTAACCAAAGCAGAAGACCATGATATCCTGAGTTTTAATGTCACAGATTAAATATAACATTCTAATAAAATAGACTATTGGATATGGTGATTTTTTTTTATCTACAGTATTATCATAGATTGTTTTCCTTCAGGATTTTTCTAAACTAAAACAATTACCAGCATGAAAATGCAACTCAGTGTAATTTATCAACATTTTCAGTAGTGATTTCTGCATTCTAGAAATCTTGTTTGGCTCCCTCACATGTATATACTGCACTGAACATGCTATTGTTTTTAATGGGATTTCTAGGATTTGTTGTATTTTAGGAATTTGCATTCTTAGAAAGGATTGCTTTTGGTTTTCCTGTTACACTTCATCTCTCTCTCCAAACCTGTTCCCATGTAATTTATTGCCTTGTATATTTATTTTTCTTCCAACCACAATTTAGAATCAGTTGTAAATTACAGTTGCGAGAGTTAGCAGCTGCGTTTTGACCAAAACAATGTGTGTACCCTGAGGAGGAAACATCTAAATTCAGCCATGAGCGCGCGGCACTTGAATGGAGAATGTAAAAGTGTGTGATTTACAGCCTGTTAATCTAAACCTATATCTGCTGATAAAGCTTACACTAGTGCAGGGCTGAACAATTAATTGAAATTGCAATATGGCCAACTGCAATTTTCAATTTCTGTGTGTCAAATGACCATTTTAAATTAAATATTGTCCTGTTCTATACACATCGTGTGCTACAGACTGAAGAGAACCTCTTTGTTTCTCACAGATCTGCACAAATATCACACAGTAATCATTTTAAATATGTTATTCAAATGAAATTGAGAATAATTATGTAAAAATTACCATTCCCTCTCATATCAGGAATCATATTGGAAATGCAATTTCAGTCAAAATAATCGCAATTCAATATTTATATAAAATCCTCCGTGATCAATCTGTCAATTCTGAAAAAAGCCTCATATGAAACTGCACCAGGTTTTTAACATACATGAGCACTTGTGGTCGTGTTGTCGGGAGAAAGCAATTTAAAGTTGCTCTCGAAACTGTGAAAGTGATTTATTATTGACAAAGCTGTCTGTAGTTGAGTTTATGTTCGGCAAACAGGAACTGTGACAACATCCTGCTGGACAGGTGAATGGGGGAACATCATTTGAGGAGTGGAAGGCACTCGGCAAACACAGCTACACCCAGAGGCACTCGAGCACTCGCAGGTTAAGTCAACTCTGAGACAAAAGCTTTAAAGTCTGCACGACTAATTTAAGAGACTGAGCAGCAGACTGCTGCATGCACGCTCAGATAAACAAGTTAACTTGATCCATGAGGTAGGGCTTTTGATTTATGCGGGGAGGAAAATCAATAAACCGTACGGCTTCACTAATAAAATTGACATGTTGGCGAGTGAAACGAGAGAACTCAACAGCGTGGGGAGAGATACGGCACACTCACGGATGACTGACAGTTCTCCGTCTCGCCGACGTCATACAGAACCACGTCCTTGATGAAAACAGCCACAGCTTTCAGGATGAAGGACACAAAGAGATGCATGTGGATGTAGTTTCTGGTGCAGTGCAGCTTCCTGTAACAACATAAATGAACGGTCATGTGATTTTTAAATCAAGAAGGAAAAGAAAATGCACATTAATCTCCTTATATAAACGGTTTCTGTTTTAAGACCAAAGAAGAAGCTTTTTTAAATGACCTTTCCTCCTGCGTTTATGGCACACGGGCAGAATAAATATGAAGGACATATTTAAAAGAAAGCACACAGGTTTAATTTAGTGGAGGAAACCTTCACAGACAGAATATGTGCTTTAGCTGAAGAGAGACGTCATCATCAGCACTTACTGTACGTGATCTTTACCTGAAAATGTGCCCCTTCTGTGCTGTGCCGTGCTGTAAGCTATCTGTATCAGTTTCAGGCTTTATATGGAAGTAACTTTTCAATGAAACATAAATTTTTGAGGCGAAAAAGTGAAAAATATTCTTGGCATTCAGCGCAGAAGTAAACAAGAAGAAACCAGGAGGGGTTTGCAGAGGAAATGTCACTAATGTAAATTTTTAAATTCTAATGTAATCTCTTATGGGTGTTTTTGTACAAATGCCTTCCCAGTGAGCTTATGACTGGGGGGCGGGAATCGTGTAAACCCATCAGGCGAATCATCCCAGAAGGACGGGCGCGATGACACAACATCAGCCAGCTGCTGGAACACAAATGTCCGCAGCCGAACATAAACTATTCACATCCTGTGTCTCTGCTCCGGAGTCCAAACCGCTGCGGTTCCATAAACCCCGAGAAGTAAACGCATCCCTTGTTGTTTAGCCCATAACACACAAACAGTCCACATGCAAACACAGCCAACTGTACACTGTGGGTCATCTATTAGAATTAGACTCTGAAAGAGGCAACAGACAAATTTGTGTCCAGAGCACATAAGCAGGATGCTGGTAAGGACACCAGTACTTTTCCTCAGAGCTGGTTTAGTGTCATAATAAACACTCCTGCATGAAAAACATGGACATCAAGTGAATACTATTCTCGTCATTGTTTTGGAATAATACAGTTCCTTTGTGATGCAGTCGTCATTTTTGCCCTGTTCCTGGGGAATTACAGCAGACCAATATGAACAAATATAGTGTCATTCTTCTACTGTTTCCTTACGTTAAGAATCAGTATTAAAGTCATTGTGACAAGCTTATGCCAAAAAGTTTCAAATTTCAGCTTTAAAATGGTACTGCACAACTATTTAACAGTTCATTTCATGCAAGAAAAAGAACTAGAACAATGAAATGTGATAATTATGTAAAACTGAAATGCTATAATAGGGTTTTTTACAGTGTATATGCACAAATGCTCTATATCGCTGAGCAAATAACACACAATGACCAGCTATATGTCTACAGACTTCCCTCACAAAATCCACACAGGACTGCGGTAGAAAAGGCTCCACTGTCATACATGATTCTGTAACACTGTCAATCATAAACTGACTCCGCCTTTTAGACAGATCCTCCAATCATGCAGAAGCCCAGCGTCTGCCCACTGCTCCATTGACCCCCAGAGAAGCTGAGCTTCCGTGGAAGTTCAGTCGAGTGCCGTCATGAGCAAGACATCCGACACAAGAATCAAGCCGAACAATGCCGGACTGTAGATCAGAAGATCAGTCAATATTTAACAGGAGTTTGGTGTATTTCAGTCCAGTGACTGTGTCAGACGGAGTCTGTGCTCCGGTCATGTAAGTACTGAACAAATATTTTTAACTAACGGATTCAGTACACTTTGCTTTACAAGTCACTAGTCCGTGGGTTACATGTAAAACAAAGTCACGGCAGTTTCCTGCAGCCATGACTCCGCCCATGTTGAGTAGGTACTATTTTGTAGTAGAAAACCAACCAAAAGCGTGCCCTGCCGAGCCTATAGGTGGAAAAGGGGCTTCCCTTGCTGTCTTAGAGGAAACACCATTGGTGTTGCCTTGTCAAAAAAAACTGTGTGGAGTTTGCATGTTCTCCCCCGTGCATGTGTAGGTTCTCTGGGTTCCGTTTTCCTCCCACAGTCAAAAACGTGCAGAGGTTAATTGGAAAAGTGTGAATGTGAGAGTCAATGGTTGTTTGTCTATGTGTTTGCCCTGCGATGGACTGGCGACCTGGCCCCACCTTCCGCCGCATGTCAGCTGAGATTGGCACCAGCAGCCAGGAGACCCTCAAGTAACTGAAACAGGGTGTAGTAAGGACCCAAATGCAGCGCAGGACAGTTGGCAACAGTCTTTATTAGAACCACAGCAGAGGAAATGGCAAACAGCAGGCAGGCAGGTAGGTAGATGCGGAGATCTGAACCAAATGGGAAGCTCACCAGACAATCCAGGGAAGAGGCAGACAGAAGCCAGAGACACTGAGGCAGAAACATGGTCAGTGAGAGAGAAGACTGAGGTGAGACCCAGGGTTCAGGCAGAGGTAGGCAGGTCAAGGACAGGAAGGGTCGGCAATCGAAGGTCAGTCCGGAAAGAAACGCTGGAGCATCTTACATGAGGGCTAAGAAAAGTCTGTCAAAGGAGTGAGTGAGGAGCTGGAGTATATAAGGAGGGCTGATTGCAGGAGATGAGGAGCAGCTGTGATCACAGGTGAGTAGTGTTGGCTTGATGAGGAGGTGTGTCTTGGCAGGTAGATTGGGGTGGAGTCAGGTGAGAGGAAACCTGCTGACTGAACTGTGACAGGAACCAATGTAAAAGTAATCATCGTCAAGATGTGTTTCTCAGCGTCGCCGTGTTTAGATCTCACATCACGCCCAGTGAAATTCCTCACGCTGCGCACAGGAAGTGATTCTTCTGAGTCAAGACGAGACGGAGGCAGTCATACAGTGAGACATGTGCAAACAGGTCGGCGTATGACACGAAAAGTTTCCCGAGTGCATTCCACGGCTCAAAACAACGTTTTCAGATATAGTACACACAATACAAATCACCAAAAGTTACACACGGCAGCTTTGAAGGTGACATAGACCGGAAGCTCCAATTAACGCTGCGTTTGTGTGTGTATCTGCGTCATTACCTCGTTTATGAAACCCTAAAGTTTCAGAACAAACAGTTCAGCCACTGCTGAGAAAATAGTGTTGTATTGTTTCCCTGGGCTCTGCGAAGCGGATCGACACTTCCTTAATTTGATGTCGTCATCAGAAATCCTCACCACCGTAGCGCCTCCCGGTGCGGGCACTAGTCCGGGCACATCCGGTTGCGTACATTCAACCGCAGAAGAAAAAGAACTACTCTCGTTGTAGCTGCTGAGATGCAGAGCATCCACCGTGCCAGAGGGGGAGCTGTGTATCTGAGAGCTGGCCTATCTATTACGTCACTTCCAGGTACCTGGCCAATCACAGGACAGTTGTAAAGCTCTCGTTGGCTGGCCAATCACAGCAACTGTTTGGTCTGAAACAGCGCGGCTGACGAGAGCGTCAGTGAGGAGATATTTTGATCGGCTCGTTTGCAGCGATTAGGAGGTTTTTAATCATGAAAACATGTTAATATATGTAAGTAGACCTCCATAACTAACATATATGTGTGATACAAGCATTCGATGTCACCTTTAAACTTGTCTCACTCATGCAAACATGCACACACTTCAACACTGCAACCCCCTCCCTGGACTTTATGTTGATCCTAATCTTGTTGAGAAATCGCCGTGAACAGTAGCTGTCTGTTTAAGTGCTTTGACTTTATGGCTGCATGCAGGTGACCACTTTGTTTAGAAAATGCAGTGGCACAATTTCGTGGATTGCTCAGTGAAAAACACTGTAAAACTGCTATAAAAGGCAGGAAGTGCTAAGTGAAATGAGAGCTCAGCGTGGTTTTATTGTTCTAAATGATGGAAAAAGGTGTTTGATTGCCTTTACACCTGGGACATTAAGCACATGTGTGATAGATTTTCTTACCGAAAGAGACAGAGTATGATGATGGCGATGGTGAGAGAAATAAGCGACACGGTGTGACCGATGGTGTAGCCCACTTTGATAGCATAGAAGAATTCTCCCTGCAAAAACACATTAACATTTACTGGAAACATCTGGACTGACTTTGACATTTAACAGAGAGTATACTGTAAAAAAAAACGATAGTGCCATTAAATTATGTGACATCATTTGTTAAACAACACTTATCATGACAGGTTTTGGACATTTGACACAAGTTATTAAGTTTTCAGAAGTAAAATTTAGAGTTATCTAGAGAGTGTTACATTGTTCTTGTCCAAAAAATGATTCAATGTGCAACTGGAAACCTTTCAAATATTAGATAAGAAAATCATCGTAGCAGAACGATGGACAACCATGACTTAAAATGGCAATTGTTATGAATTGAATTGAACTTTATATGTGTTGAGTTTGCTCACGTAAGCAGGTAAACTTTAGTTTCAGCATGATATGAACAATTTATGTCACGATTATCCTGAGTAGAAATAATTACTATTCACTATTGCAATGATTCAAGTCCTCATGTTAAAGTGAAAAACAAGAATCTATAAATCATGAGTTATGGGCCACTTCAAATGAAATCACCAGGACAGTCACTAAACGTAAAATATTAACGATTTGTGAGGGAGGAGTGTTTTTTAATTGGACCGCGTTGGGGAGAGAGCGGCTGTGATTGCAGTCAGACGCTGTCAGCTGATTGCAGCTGCGGTGTATCTCTGCATGAACTCGCACATCAACTCATCGAACAATCAACTCATCGTGGGTGCATTTGATCACAACGCACAGTAAAATAATACGTCACACCATCGCTGCTTCACACTGGCAGCAACATGGGGGCTGATCGGTTTCAAACTGGTTGCCATACCGACCGTATCATCGTCCGTGGTGCTGTTGGGATTGTATCCACAGTCCATTATGTAGGAGTCCATGCTGATGGGGGTCCAGCCGTCCTCAGTGCAGGTCTTTGACAGGTTACCTAATGAGCAGGGGGGCAGAGGGAAGAGTCAACCTCACGTTTAGAAAAGCACAAGGCGCCGCTGCGGCGTGTTTCAATTAAAGTAAAGTAAAACCCCAGTAATGTGTCAGTGTGCTTGTGTGCTCGGGACGTTACATGAGCAGCGAGGCGAGACTTCCACTTCATTTACTCACAGTTAATTAAGTCACAGTGGGATGCGCGTGTGTGTCTCACTGGGATTCTCTCAAATCCGAAAAGGAAATGGAAGGAATGAGTGAAGGGGATCAGTCGCCCCAGCGGCTCAGAGATGTCGGGAGTGTTCCCGCGTGTACGTGCCTCTGTCTGCTTCTTAATGATTGTCAAGACACGCTCACACACACACACACTCTGGTTTCCATGACTTCAGAGAACAAGGCATTGACTTACATTAATTTCCTGAGACTTACTTAATCCTAACCCTGACCCTAACCTTAGCCTAACTTTAATCTTTCAACACCTAAGCCTCAAAATGTCCTCCGTGTAAGTGATTTTGACTTTTTACTGCATGTTGAAATGGTGTGTTAACAATTTACAATGAAGAAAAACAAAAAAATGGAAAAAGATTTTAGAGAAAAAAACACGACAGTTGTACATGAACAGATTGTAAGTGTTAAATTTGAATTTTTGAACAACCCTTATCTCAATATGCAGAATGCAACTTTGCTCTCTGGCTTCCTGAAAACAGCGCAGTGGAATTAAAAGTGAAATGACTTTAATGAGCGCATGTTTGCTTTGACGTGCAACTTCCCAGCTTTCAGAAACCGCAAAGTGCGCTTGTGTAAACGTGCTGTGAGCGATATGCTCGGTGTTAAGTAGTGATTATTACTGTTATTCTTTCATTGCCCAGAACTAAGTGTGAGACTGTAATCTAACTGTAATGCACATTTTACAAAAAGGGAAATTATGAACGTAAGGAATATTTAAATATTTGAGTGACATAAGGAAACATTTAAAGTATATAAGTTAATTGAATTAAAACAAATGAGATATATTGGATATATCTTCCTGAAGTAAAGATGAATAACAATAACTGTTGAAGACTGAATGTCATATCCTTCAAATGTTTCTTATTCATGTTTGAAAATATATAATTTTTTAGATTAATTGAGACGTAACCTGAGCGTTTTTTTTAGGTCATCTTTGGTGTTGCACACAGCATGTGAAAGCATCACCATTCAAATGAAGACACTAATCATTAATTAGACTGAAACACCTCCATGAAGCATATCTGATTTTAGTTTGTCGTCTCATTGTGTAACATTTTTCGTGGCATTTCTTCATCCCCCTCTCCTGTAAATGGGAACGTGTGCTGGTGACAAATTAATCCGAGTGATGAATGCATCTGTGGAAATCTAAATGTAGGACATTCCGCACATTTCCCAACCGTATCGCTCCGCGGCCACTATCAAATCAGGCCCGTGTTGGGAAATGACCAACAATCCAAAGTCTTCGAATGTGTTTGGCATTAAAATACGGTCAGCGTGGCGTATCGCAGAGAAGACTGAGGCTTAGCCTCCTCAAACAACACGACAAGGCACAAAGGCCATGAAAAGACCCTGCTGTTTCAGCCCATGCCACCGCTGGATTTGAGGGATTGCCAAAAGAATGCTTTCATCATCCCCCAGAAACATGACGGGCGAGGACTTTTCAGTGTCATGCACGACAACGAGGGCGGCTCAAACAAGTTAATCACCCACGTCATCATCTGGATTTCCACGCTTTCATTCATACCACGGCTTTTCTGTCAGTGCTACAAATGCTCTCTAATTATACCGCAGAGGAAGACTCATATTAGCTTGTTGTGAGCAGCTCCAGCTCAGATGAATGTGACGACGTTCAGGTGAGACCCGTGACAGGCAGGTACTCTGTCACCCCGAGCCTGCAGAGACGGCCAGAGTGTTGTTTGAAGACGAATGACTCTATGTTTGTGTTAGAGCTGCAAGGAGTTCATGAAAATGGCAAACTCTATCTCAGCTAAATTTATGACTTGGCCCCTGAATCTGTGTGGCGCCATGTTTCATAATGCTTGTGTGTGTGAGGTTTGTACAAGATGAATGGATTAAGACGTGTCAATAACTTCTTTCACAACTGTCACAAAGAGGGCAACTTCATGAACACAATATGACCGTCCATCCTTCCATCCATCCATCCATTATCTATACTGCTTATCCTTTAAAGGTCATGGTGGGAGTTGGATTTAATCCCAGCTGACATTGGGTGGGGTCAGGGTATATCCTGGACAAACCACTGCTCACATTCACACCTATAGGTTTTTTTTTTATTTTTCAAAAACGGGATAAAAAAAAATACCTGGGATCCTTTCAAATTCAAAAAACAGTGTGCTTTTAAAAACATGTTTTTATGAATTCCCCAAGAAATAACTCATAAGAAAGGCACGCCTGCTTGTAAAGTTGGACATTTCTCAGATTCTGACACAGATCCCAGCAAAGTATTTGAGGGACAAGGAGAATTTCTATGTGGGACAATGTGGGACCAGTGCTGAGAGGTAGTGAAACATGTTAAAAACAGGATTGACTGTATGTATCAAGGGTACGACAGTTTGCTTTATAAAAGCTATGGCTTTTAAAATATAGAACCAGTCCAGGGTTCTTCCATAGTCTGTTGATCAGTCTAACTCTCCTCAACCTGCATTTAAAAAAAAAAGTCTACCAGAAGAGGCAAAAATGTCCTTTAGCTGTTTCACCCAGTTGTTAGTTTCCCTGTTCTTTGTTGTAGCTGCATCTTCTTTCCTTTGCTGTATTTCCCCTTCATTCTTTCCTGAAAATCTTTTCAAAAATCGGTATCATTTCCGATTTCCAATCAATCTGTCGGACTTGTGTCCGACAGATTGATCGACATCAGTCGAGCAGCTCCGCAGCCATCAGATCAGATGTATACATTTACTTTCAGAAAAGCACCAGTCTAGGGTCCATTAACATGCGGGACATCGTCTCAATATGCAGGATGCGGGACGAGGGAAGTAAATGTGTGACACACCTGGTCACCTGCACGCGGCACAAAACGACTGACCCATAATGCAGTTCTACAGAGCTTGACATTGAAAGCGTTTCAGTACACTTGTGATTTATGGCTGCTGAAGCACTGCACATTTCCCAATGAGGGACAAATAAAGGAATATCCTACCTTATCTTCTCTTATCTTGGCTGTACAAGCACCTCACTAGTACTTCTTAAACCTTTATAAAAGAAATGAAAATGTAAAACGGCACGGCCAGCTTTTCCTCCCTGCTCTTATTAACCTCATGTGGATACATGGATCTTCCTTCTCTACAACAGTAATTTACAAAGCCCTGACTCCCAGACGGTTATCATCCCTTAATTAAGTCCTTGTTACATGACCTGAGAGCAGATCAGGTTTAACCAGCAGAGACCTGCACTGATTTGCTGATTTACTGCATAATTGATATCCTGTACATGCGTGCAGCACAGGTCACTGATTCCCCCCCCCCCTCTCTTTCTGTCAAGGCCTCTTTGCTTCTCGCCGGCCCCTGACCATTTGAGGCGCGTTGATCCTGTGAAACTTTGACATGTCAACAAAATATACGTCTGCCGTCAACCCCACAAATCTGGTCATTCTTCATGTGTCTCTTCCCAGGGAGAGTTCCCCTGTGTCAGGTCACCATTTCTCCCATCTGGGTCAGATCACAGCTTCCCAGAAAACCTTTTTTACTCCACATGGAGACTTCACTTAGTGATGATAAATCTTTGGGTTTGAGTTCCTCTCATGCCCCGAATATGACGTGGAAAATACTGGTTAGATTAAAAGGGCGCAGAGACTCCTCCATCATGTCTGCAGAGACACGCGGGTCTGAACGTAAAAGCAGCTGAACTCTTGTTAACTTTACACTTGTCCAAAGTACAGTGTTGGCAGAGGGATATAGGTTGGGCTTATTTACACATGAGGCAATAATGTTAACTCACTGTTAAGAGTGTTTTTTTATTTCTGACAACCTGACTATTCTATACCAGTGCTTCATAAATGTTCTATACATATTTAGACCCATATCTGTAACACCTAATACAAATGAAACTTCATTTGATGCATATCATTTCATTTCATCAATCGTAACTGAAAGCCTGGGAAGATTTGACACATTTCTGTGGGGACATCTGTGGGTCCTAAGCCAGTCTTTGGGAATCCCTGTTCTACACCAACATTCTAGCCCTGTTATGAGCTACATCAATAAATAAAAAGTATGTCACTTCACAAACATTGTCTGTGTGCCACTTTGTGCTGGGTCAGAGAAGTTACACAATTGCTGCCAACAACTGCATAACACATGGTTTATTTATCTAAAAACCTTTGTAGTGATGAGTGGAAATGTTTGATTCAACACAACACTGGTATCAGTTTGGTAGCAAATGTTTTGTCCGCACTGAACATCATTTATTTTTGTCTATTTAATCCGCGTAAGCTGCTCAACGTTTCTTCTCTCAGCTCGCAACTAAAACCAAAACAATGAACTGAAAGATGCCAAAATGAGGTCAGTGCTGTTTATGAAAAATATTCAATTATTTTCTTCAAACGTGGTAAGAGGGTAGGGAAGAACGCCCACAGGAAGAACATAAGAACGTGGAGGAGGATAGAAGAAGGGGTGCATAGAGGCATTTCTTTTCACTTTCTTTTAAAACATTACACATTTGTGTAAAGGCAAATCTTAACCGGTTGTGATACTATGTTTGTATGTACGTGAATTATGTGGAAAAAAGAGGTGGCATCTAGGTGAGGCGTCGAACGCTGCAAGCAAAAGAAAGAATGAAAGAATGAAAGAAATGATGGCCTTCAGGTAAAGAAAAAAGAAAAAGCCACTGTTTGTCCATTCTGCACTACTGAACAAACATTGCTCCCTATTTAATATAAAGAGTGAATTGAAAAGTGACAAAAACACAAATGTAATTATCAGGTGATAATAAACACATGAAAACACGATTATAAATATTGAATTCTGTTGATTCACCCCCCCCCCCCCATCCCAAATCCCCCACTCTAGCTCTTCTTCCTTTAAAAATATGTTTTCAAATGAAAGTTGCTCTAAAGAAGCAGTTGTTGTACAAACATTCCTCAAGGCTCCGTGATGAAAACGAGGACTCCCTGCCAGAGGAATACAAATTATCAACGCAATTTCACGGTGGGGATTCATTTTGGTGTAATTAATAACAAAGCGTACGGAGAAAATCACAGTCTGGAGTCTGGAGAGAGAAGTTCCCCCTTTAGCGACACATAATGAGCACACGTCGTAGATAAAGTGTCTCTTTGAAGAGCGGTGGATGAGACGCTCGACGCTGCTTTGCCATGTGAAAACATTATAAACATGCAAACAGTCTCACACACATGTCCACACAGACTAAACACACTAACCTTAATCGTAACCAGTTAACCCTTACAAACACAGAACATTTAGGCTATTTTTCCATGACTGTGTTAAAACAGAGGCTCTAAGAATGTGCAATATAGAGTGTCTCATATCCTTTTTTCCAGCACAACCGAGAAAATCCACTAGACCTGAGCGAAAAGTATTCAAATTTGTGAAATTTGGAAATGAGTCACAGTTCAAAGTTCACTTGGCTCGTTTTGAGGAACAAAAAGGATTGAGATATGAATCATAACTTTGACTTAACAACACATACAGTAAAAAGATGAAAAAAGAAGATGTGAGCTATAAACGCCCAGGACGTCCATATAAGGAGTTGTGTATTATTCCCACGGCAATTCGTGCCACTTGAGCATTAAATGCCTAACCTTAACCTTAACATGAACAATAAATCACATTGTGACCCTAAAATTAACCAGTTCCTCAGAAATGTGGTTCTGCCTCATTGGGACTAGGTTTTGGACTACTGGTCCTGACAAGGTCAACCATAACATAGTCCCTATCTTTAACCATAGCATTAAAAGCCTCAAAGTGAAGCCCATGAAGAAGGATGGAAGGAGCCACCGGGGGCGACTCTGCCTCTGCAGAAAGAACTTCTCTTGAATAAAATCTATGGGGAAATTTGCCTAATTCTCATTTTCCTGTGGAGTTAATGGTCCTAACCAATAGTGTCAGGTCTTCCTCAACAGAGCATGATGGACGTGGAAAACAGATGATAAATCACAGCAACATATGAGTGACTGTATCATCCAATAGAAACCTGGTTGCACATGACGTCTGTGAACTTCCAGTTTAAAAAAAACCGACCCTATTGGCAGCCATTATGATTCTCAAGGCTCCACAAGGGGAGATTTTCTTTTCAACAAGAAGACTACGTACATTTTGACTGGAGGTCCTAAAGAGGTAACACACAGACATCTTTATTCTTACGTGGGAGGACATCTCCAGAGAAGTAGAAGAGGTACTTGGGGCAGGGGATGGTGACCACCTCTCCGATGTTTGCATTGGGCCAGCAGGTGATCTTGTCCCAGATCCCTCTGCAACCTGGACGAGCGGACAACAACGTGTTAATCACCACGAAATCGACACCAAGCATTCGATATGAGATTTAGAAGAGCAAGCAGAGAAACGCGTTTGATGCCGTTGTAACATTCATACATTTTCACCGACAAACAGCGACCTGACCGAGGCGAAGGCGGAGCACTGAAGTTCCCATGGCAGCCAAAAACGACGTGTAAGCTGAGGTCAGCCGTCATAACAGCAGATGACCCAAAGTAACATGTGGCCAACATGACTAATAAAACAGCTCCCTGTCCCTCGTTACACACCCTTATTTGAATTCATCAGATCACCGTGACTTTCCACAGTGTGTTTGGGCTCAGGACGCAGAATCAGGTCACAACACCTGCTCACCGCCTCACCAGAAGAATCTGTTACACCACCGCGAGGGTTTAACAGCATTTACATTGATGGGAATCTATAGTAAGTAAAGATAATGAGTGTTTATTGTCTTTTAGCAGCCTCCTGATGGGTGTGGTGAGGATCTAGTTACACACGACGAGAAGATAAAGACAATTATCTCTCCATAAATTACAATTAACCACTGCAATGTTATGATTGCACTGCGCTTGTGGGCATTTATTGAGAAGGGAGGACACAGTGTGATCAGTTTGAGAAGTTGACCTGAAAAGTCAACATGGTGACATGTGACAAATGGCTGGAAAACACTGTTCAACCATGCAACGTGTAATACGAAGCCGGGGGGGTGGGGGGGGTTGAACAGCTTCTGTTGTCTACAGAGCTTGTTGTGCCACTTTCAACAGATCTCATTTGTGAATTTATCAAATTAAACCAACAGCCAGCACACGTTTGTGCAGCATTTGTACTGAGCACACACACACACACACACACACACACACAGACAGACATAATGCATTCCCGAGCCCAGGGATCAGTAAGTAAATGTTGCCGAGGGCCAATTTTTTTTTTTGTAAGCAATTGAATATTGGGCCAAAATATCGTATCTTCAGTCAGAAACAAAAACTCACGTTTGCTGCCTGAAGCTAACAATAATGTGGACAATCTCAATTTCTTTCAGCCTAACATACACAAGTTTACGGACATTTACAGCAGTGTTTTTATTTCTATTTTTCAAACCAAACACTTAGTTTAGGTTAACTGTCAATTCTAGCAACAGAATCTATTTGAGTAAGGTCTGGTTTTTTCAGAATAAAAGCTCTGAACTCAGTATGAAACCAAACATTTTTTGTGAAGATAAGCAAATAATGTAAGATCAGATTTGTCAAATCATCTGCCGGGCCAGATACTAACCTTACCTAAACCTAACTTAAATCCAATTATAAACCTAAAGCCAGGTCTGAACCCTATACAAGTCCATGTAATAAGACATTTGGTCCTCACACATACAAGAACACACACACACAAACACAAACACAAAACCACATACCTGTTGTTGTGTTTTCAATATGAGCCTCACACGCGTCTTGCTCTCGGTCTATTTCCCTCATCATGTCGCACATCTGATTTTGCATTGAAACCACCTGTGAAGAGAAAATTTCACACATGTTTTCTCTGTACGGCTCAGGTCACACATGATTTACCTACTAAACATTGTACCTGCAGTGTCTCACATAACAAGGTGGACACATCTATCATCTCCACTGGTCTCCCTTTAGATGAGCTGACCCAGGATACCATTAATCTTCACACACACACACACACATACACACACACACACACAAAATCAATCTTTTGTTGGTCATATTCAACAGTCATATTCCTTTGATTTGCATATATTGAAATTGTCGAGGATCCTCGGGCATGAGGCTGCCGCCACGTGAAGCTGAAGCGGTGACAGTTTATCACCAGAGAATACACAGAGCCTCTGCGGGAACAGAAGATTTATTGCTGTTACTTAGGCGGATGAGTCTCTCTTTTCTGTGGGCATTAATCAGACTGGTAGTATGTGGCTATTGTTAAACCACAAAATGAGTCCACGTGACTCCATCCTCTCCCTCCACAGAAGGTGACTCTCTCCCCTTTAGATTATGATTTATGTCACTCCTTGAGGCCACGCAGCACGTCCTGTTACTTTAGAATGTGTTGTCAGTGATGGATCAGTGCTGCCTGCAGCGGTGTAAGTTGGAGTATCAGGAGAAAACTTCCTACGCTCCATCTTCACGATGATGATCATCATCATTGTGTTCACCTTCCTCACCTGCACAGCACCTATCTTCTCCCTTATTTGATTTGTGTGAGTGAGTAGAAAGGAAATAAAAGCATCCTATTCTAATTCAGTATGAATTCCAGTGTGACACACACATGAAGGAGACAAGGGTCAGACAAAGGAAGCTGTTGCCATGGTGTCCTCTTGGGTGGCTAACAAGCACTTTGTGGCTTCTCCTGCCATTTACCTTTACCTAAGTCATGAAAAGATTTCACCAAGGCCAGAGAACGCATGTGTGTCACTGAACAACACCAACACAGTCTATTTCACTGGTGCGAGAGAAACTGGGGAGATTTACGCACAAGGCAGATGTTGAACCGAGAGAAAAGAGAGTGCACATGTAAGAACAAAGGTTGAGATGATGTTAGAGGAAGTCGTGGTGCGTCTTGAAAAGAAAGTTTTTACGCGGGCGGGGTGCGCACTGCATCCAAAACCGGGTTTGGGAAGCAGCAGCATCAACTTCCACTGGCCAATCTTACACGACCGGCCGTGAATGTGTTTAAAGTGACAGTGAAGTCATGGCAAGTCTCTAAAGTGTTAAATGATGATTATACTCACGGGCTCCAGCAACATGAAGGAGAGAAGGAGGGAAATTCCCTTTGGAACTTCGGGCAACATATCCGTCAACGCAGCTGAGTCTTCACAAAGAGGAAAAGACAGAAAACGCCCTTCTCAGATGATGGACACGACAAGGTAAAAGACGTGGAAATCGAGTGGTAATCCTGCGCAGGTTCCCGTGGCTCCCCACACTGGCTCCGTGCGTTCTTGCGCAGAGAAGTGGAGTGAATTGCTCCGCTCCTCAAACACCCTCCTCCTCCTCCTCCTCCTCCGTCCGCTGTCACTCGTGCTTTACCTTGAACAACTTACAGAAAAACGTCATCTGTGCACGTCAGAAACTGAAGGCGTCAGCGCGCATAAAGTCCAAGAGAAGGAAGCTGCAGAATAATAAAGAAACGACTGGACGTTTGTTTTTTTTTGACAGACATGATATCATATGCATATTTCTTTCCTTGTCACATGTACAAACCTCCACAGTTTCTCTATGGATACAACATTTGCATTAGCATATGATAAGCACGTTACATACAATTAAGTGTTAAAGATTAAACCACAGTGGTTCCAGTAACAAAAGCTGTTTTTAGTTTCAGTTTGTATCCACTTTCACTCTGGAGGCTTCATTAAATCACTTCAACTGATAGATAGATAGAATTAAGTGTCAGTGAATGGGCTAATCCAGGGGTGTCAAACGTACGGCCCGCAGGCCAGAATCGGCCCACCACTGGGTTCAATCTGGCCCTATTTTTACCTGTAAATGGTTAATTTAAGTATAATATTGTTGAAATTGCACTTGTTTTTCTCAAGAAATTTCAGGTTTGTATTTTGTAAAAAAGATAATGTGAAACAAAGGGAAAGATGTTGTTGTTCAATGCGCTGAATGTGGCCCCTGAACTAAAGTGAGTTGCACACCCCTGGTCTAATCTGTGTCTGAGCGGAAAAAACAGAAAGCATTGAACATCACAGGAGAGTCAGAACGTCTTCTGACACAGTCTGTTCAAAAATACAGCAGCTGTATTCGGTCACTGTGACTTAACGTCCACAGGACACACAAAGACATTTTTGACATTCATGGGATTAGAAACATATACAGCAAAAAGACATTCAGGCCAACTGTCAAGTTGCATGCAACAAAAATCTGGCACACAGTTTGGTCCCCAGATTTGAGGCCAGCCGTAACAGACACATCATGTCAAGTAGCGGCAGCAGCAGGAGAGATAAAAGCCCACAATTCATCAAAAAAGACTGGAAAAACGATCTAAAATAACAACACTGCATGTGAGGAACCATGTGTGTGTTTGTCTGTCGTCAGGTAGTTACTCTGTCATCGCGCACCATGTGTGCAGACTGTGAAGACGGGATGAGGATCATGTCGTTTACCTCTAACGTGATAACAATCAACACAGTGACTCTTTGTTTGGTGCCTTCTGCAGTGGCACCATGAGCTCTTACTGCTTCGTGGGTGACTCACTGTGGCTTATGAAAAGCTTTTGTGGAAGTCAGAATAAGTTTCCTCTGGCGTTAAAAAAAAACGTCAAACGTGTACATTTCAGTTCTGCTGAATAGATCTTGTGGAAATTTGGAAGCAGCAGCAAACTTCTTCCTTATTTTTAGTTCTTGTCACACAATTTCCAGCTTTGTAAGACCTTTATATGTCCAATAAACATGTGTGTCAGAAAGGTGCAAAACCTGTGACCTCAACCAAGCTTTTTTTGAAGCTAAAGTGGCAATTTTAAGTGTCTGTGGCCTTTTCTATCATTTCAAACCAGTATAGCCGTTCACCGCTGACCTTTGGCATCAACTGGATTTTCTGTTTTTGGACCATTCCTTGAAAACCCTCGAGATGGTTTCGTGTGAAATGGTTTCTGTGCTTAAAGCCTGGACCAGGAAATGATTCAAGGGGAATCTTGAGAGGTCTGTGTTCATCTTATCTGCCAACAGAAGTTTGAAATGTTGAACAAATATAGGATAGAGTGTATGTTAGCAGGTGGGCAACATGCATTGTGCCTGAACAGATGATGGAGTCTGTCAGTTCCCTGGTGATAGAGCTGAGTGATCACTTTCACAAGTACACAGTGAATTGTCCCAGAGTGACAGAAAGCAAATAAACTCAACAATTGGATTGTGTGTTTACCATGTTTTCTCATGACAATCGTCTCAGAGACACAAGAGACCATTGAGGTGGAGGAGCGCAGAGCATTTGTGACATTTCAGAAATCTCCTCTACATATGGATCCTGCGCAGAGAGTGCAGCAGCTGCTGCTGCTGAAGATGCAGCGAGGAGTGATCCTGATGGTTCACGTGAAGAAAACTGCACCTGTCAAAGCAAAGCAAAGAAGAGATGACTTAATATTCTACAGGACCCCGTTCAGAATTACGAATTCATTGTGATTTTATGTTTTCTGAGAATAGTATGAATTCTGAATACTGATTTACGTAGTTTACTTGTTCCATAGTTAACTTGACTCAAGAACAAAACTTCCACAGGAGCCCAGACAGCCCTCTCCCTAGCCCACGGCGTTCCCAGGCCAGCCGAGAGATATAATCCCTCCAGCATGTCCTGGGTCAGCCCAGAGCTCTCCTCCCAGAACGACATGCCTGAAACACCTCTTCAGGGAGGCATACAGGAGGCATCCTCTCCAGATGCCTGAACCACCTCAGCTGGCTCCACTCGGCATGGACTCCAACATAAAGAAAGATGTAAAGAAAGATAAAACAAAGTATATTTATTGTACAGTTTTTCAGTGTCTTCTTACAGGAATATTCAAAGACAAGTTCTCCCAATCAGCAAAAGCGGTAAGAAAAGTGTCCCTTTAGAGTGGCGCAGCTGAAGAAAGTTTAATTTTGGTGACATTGCAAGTAGTCCACATCCTAGCTAGCCATTATGAGCAAACACCACAGGAAAGCCATTAACGTTCAGATGCATTTTGGTTCTCAGATGCAGATTAAAAATGTGAGAATGCTTCACTAACTTGGGGCCTATGCTAATCTTCTGTGTATTGATTTCGATTCATCATTTGTGCTGTCCGAGCAAGCACGAAAACTTCGATCCAGTGACTATCTTTCATTTCCTAATTTCCTCCTTTATTGGCTTTAGCGTGGTGCCAACTGAAGAAAGTTTCATTTTGGTCACATCTCAAGTCGGTCACAGCCTACAGCATCAAAACAGCTTCCTTGTTCATTTTTTTTCATTCCTGTGCTACCAGTTCTTGCTTAAACACAAATTAAATTCAACTAATTTTGTTGATCTTTTTCATATTTATATATAATCTTATTCAATGAGATTATTTCCATCCGCACGAACATAATAAACATAAATATACATTACAAAATACAGACCGCACCCACGTTTTTTTTACTGAATCGTTCACTCATCTTCTACTGCTTTATCCTCCACAATCTCAGCCGACATAGGGTGAAAGGCAGGGTTCAGCCTGGACAGGTCACCAGTCCATCACAGGGCCACATAGAGGCAAACACCTGTCCACTCTCACACTCACACCTAAGGGCAACTTAAGGAAACTCCACACATAAAGGCCCAGAACAGGACGCATACCAGCAACCTTCTTGCTGTGAGGCAACAGTGCTAGCCCCGTGTCCCACTGTGCGGCCCATACTGAAACATATGAGTCACAAATTGGTTTCCACAGATATTGAGATTGGGTATAAAATGAACATCCACCAAAGGCTTAAACCACTTAGTGTCAGTTCACTTCAAAGACAATGTTTCTGAGTCCCAAGGTTGTCAAGTCTTTAGGTTTTTCACCATCTACAACACATGATATTGTTAAAAGATTCTTCTTGGTGCTTAAAGGCCGAGGGTGGAAGCCGCTGTTGAATGTGTGTGAGTATCAGGTTCTTAGAAAGTTCTGTATGAGAAAGTGTCACGCTACTAAGATGTAAGTCAATCAAGACCTGGAACTGTATTACACAAAGAGGAAGTCAGTTGGTTAGTTTATTGTGCCCTTGGATACATTTGTTTACACAGTTTCTGTATGCATGTCTCACTTTGCAAATACAAATTTAACAATTAAACTGGTCACCATGTTATTTTTTAGGTTGTTGCATGCAGTTAGTTTGTTGACAGTTAGTTTTTAATGTATTTTAGAATGTGTCCCAAACTGAGATTTGTGTGTGTGATAAAATTCATTGTTAGAGATCATTATTATTATTATTATTATCAACAAATTGTAATTTTTAGGTGTTATTATTGGCAACATTTGACACCATAGATGTGGCGGTGTTGTTAAAACATGTGCCACTGTGTTAAACAGGTGAATGTGTTATAAAGATGATGTCTGCATCCAACGAAGATAAACGTCATTTTTGGCATAATCTCCTAAACTCGACGTAAAATCAGTCTCATCCACGAAAATCTACATGACAATTAGCGTGTGCCTTTTGAAGTGAAACATCAGCGTCACAAATAACATGTGTCGCTTTGATTTCATTAAGACACCGACGAGAGCCTTGGCTGTCAGTCAGTCTACAACCATGATATTTTTGACAGAGGCAGTGATGCTGATTATTGAGAGGCGGTAATGAAGATGTGAGAGTGAGATTGCGTCCTCAGCATGGGACCCCAACGCAATATAAATCTGTTTTTGTGTGCACAGTGCGTGTTTGCTTTAGTTCCCTGATGAGATGGACAATAAATCCTGATAAAACAACACCACGACGAAGAATTTAATTTAATTTTGTCAGCCCTGAAATCACACAACGACAAAGGTTGAAAGAGAACATCTCCGTTTTTGTTTTGTTTTTGTATTATTCTGGCAGCAGCAGCACGGCTAAGACCGTTAGATCCAGAGAGAAATGTCTCAATAACAATCGGATTAATTAAGTTCACATTTACCCTAATGATCCTCTTATTTGCCCCCCCCTCAGTGCTACATGGCTGACATGTGTGCTTTAAATATTGACTGTCACAACAACTACTGAATGCCAGGATAATTAAACACTCCAGTTCCCTTCTGGATTAACTGGAATAACTTGTGTGATCCTCAACCTTTCACCAAGCAGCATTACTTACATCGGTGGGGTTCTTTTGTTAATGATACATGCAAATGTTCATGTTTATTTCACAGTTAGTATGATTGTGCTTCCAAGGCTGAAGGTTGTGTATCGTCTTCGTGTCAACATCTCGGTAAAAATTAACAACTGTGAATCTTAGATTTACAGTGTGTAATATCTAGGAGGGTTTATTGGCAAAAAAAAAAACAACGTTCTACCCATAAACATGCAGTGTTGTAATGTAACAAATACTTCATTACACTTCATTCACATATCTTTACTGTACTTTATTTATATTTCTAGCAACTTTTACTCCACTACATTTCCTCTAAGTATCTTTGTTACTAGAAAATAAAATCAGAAGAAGAAGGGTTGGTAATCGTCTGTATTTATATAGAGTTTTTGAGTCTTGATGAGCTGCTTTACACTAGAGTTTTGCCATTCAGCCATTCAGCCATTCACACGCTGCAACATTAGGTTAAGTGTCTTGCTCAAGGTCACATATAGACTAGCAGAGCCAGGAAGTGCACCCACAACCTTCCAGATGAAAGACAACTCGCCCTACCAGTGAGCTACAATGGCTCAATCCTACCCATCACTTTTTTTAATATTTTTACTTCTAAAACTTAAGTACATTTTATATCAGAAAATTACTTTTGCTACTTACAGTAAATGACATATACTTATACAAGACTTTTACTTAAGTAATATTATAAAAAAAAATCATTTTCTGGTAAGATACTTGTGCTTTTACTCAAGTATCCCTTTAAGGTACTTTATACAAGACTGTAAATATGTCTGTACAAGTGTGAGAAGAGGTGGAACAGCAGGGGAGCTTCAAGTGCCTCATCTCTCTCAGGACCTGACGTGGGGAGTGAACACCAGGGAGATAGTGAAGAAGGCCCAGCAGAGACCCTCAGAAAAACAGGACTCCCACCTCAGCATAGAAAGTGTCCTGAGCCATGGAGGCACGGTGTGGTTCACCAGCTGCACCTCAGAGAGGAGAAGAAAGACCTGCTGCGGATCACCAAGACTGCACAAAAGATCATCGGTGCCCCTCTTCCACCACTGGAACATATTTACGCTGCCCGGCTGAGAAACAGAGCCGCAAAGATCAAAATCTGAGTGCACACACCCTGGTCACCGTCTGTCTGAAACCCTCCCCTCTGGCAGGCTCAGGGTCATGAGGGCACGGACAGAAAGACTAAAAAAAAAAAGACAGCTGAAAATCTTATAACAAACCGATTAGCACCATTTTAATATGCTACTTACAATTATGATATTTATTCTATAAGTATTAACTGCTGTCAAAGAGAAATAACTGGTAACTGGTCACCATTTTGCACTGACATACATTATTTCTGCAGTAGCCCAAACAGACAAACCAGGCATAGCTTGTGTTTTGAAACAGGTGCTTCCTTCCTGGGATTCCTGGGATTACTTGACGCACTCGGTAAACCAATTCAATCCCATCTATTTTTTAAACCACAGGGTGGACCAAAGTGCAGTGCACACAGAACAAATCCACAACAATAGGGCGAACAAGGGCTAAAAGACACATACAAAAAATCCATAAAAGAAATTAAAATACTGTAAGTATTTTGATCCGCTGGTCTTAGTGGCCGTGAGGGAACATAAGGCTGGAGCAGATCACAAAGATAAGGAGGGTGTTGTGGCAAAAATTGTCATCAAGAAATATAATTGAACCAAAGCTGATTGTTGAAGCATGGTTTATTCTTTGCAAAGAGAGGGTCAAGATGGACACTGAGGCACATGAGAAAATCTGTTTAAAGTCGAAAAGATAACCTGGGAACAGGCAGGGACTGTGTAATCATCTGTGGGCATTGTTTAGACTACAAGTGTATGAAGATAATTGGGCACATACTCGGTACGAGTAGTGTACAAAGTAGTGTTCAAATGTGTGTGTGAAAGTTAAACCAAGTAATGTATGAGAGCAAGTGTTATTTTCCATGGCATTTAACAGCAAAAAAAAAGAAAGACATTTCAAAATCAATTCTGTAACGGTAAAGGAGGGATTAACACCGCCTTTTGCTACAATCTGCAGCCTCACCATTGGATGTTTACAAATTCCAACACACTGGACCTGGAACCGAACAAAAGTGGAAGCCTCACAGTTCATTTGTATTCAATGTGAACGAACAGAAAACATATTGAATGTGGTGATATATTATCATTGCACACTGTACGTCAATCTAGTCTTTGTTTTTTTTGGTGCTAATTAGATACTGTGCTAAATTATGGAGAACAAGCGAGAAAAGGATGTTTTTGTCAGTACAAACCCCAAATGTTCACGGCTCAAGTCTCCTGTCAGGGACTTCAAGAGAACTCATGGAGCTGTGAACCCCCAGGCTTGCCGCTTGGTGGCAGGGTGTCTTCCCTTCTCTCACTCTCCAGAAAGAAGTGTGCATGCATAGAGCACATTTGAGGGAATTCAAAGCCCGGAAAGCCAAAGTAGGAGTTTTATTTTTCATTTTGCGATATCCTTAGCTACTTGAAATAAGAATAACAACTATTCCATTGGGCCACAAGGCAAGATAGTGACCAGAACTGTTGCCTCACCGCAAGAAGGTCCAGGTTTGTGAGCCAGTCCAACTGAGGGCCTTCCTGTGTGTGCATGGGTTTCCTCCCACAGTCCAAAAACATGCAGAAGTTAACTGGACAACTCTAGATCAGGAGGGAGCAGTCTTACTGTCTTACTGTGACTAATTCAAAAATGGAAATCTTGCTGTGTTTTAAGTAACCTTGAGGTAACCTGTGAGGACATCGCGGGCCAAATAAAACTGGTTTGGGGGCCGGATTTGGCCCCAGGGTCTTATGTTGCCCATGTGCGCCCTGTGATGGACTGGTGACCTGTCCAGGATGCACCCGGCCTTTCACCCTACGTCAGCTGTGATTGGCTCCAGCTCCCAGCGACCCTCATGTAGAGGATAAAGCGGCAGACAATGAATGAATGAATGCATGAATGAACTATCCCATTGCCAAAGAGTAGACTGAGGAGGACGTTTTATTTTGTCCTTATTTATTGCTCTGATTCTTTATCAGTCCTCTTACTCAACTGCTGCATTTCCCACACAGATAAAGCAGGTTATGTCCACAGCAGTTTCACAGTAACGTGCTCAGGTATCTGTCAGGGATGTTGCTGTCGTCAGAGAGGTTTGTTCCTGGTTTGGAGATGCTGCAC
This sequence comes from Solea solea, assembly GCF_958295425.1. Classification (NCBI taxonomy): domain Eukaryota; kingdom Metazoa; phylum Chordata; class Actinopteri; order Pleuronectiformes; family Soleidae; genus Solea; species Solea solea. Next base: position 5,836,369 of record NC_081134.1, on the reverse strand, counting down.
TAAAACGGTTGCGTGCGTTTGAATGAAAAGTGGAGACTGACATCAAAAGGCTGATGTCACGATTTTTGAATTGAGGTGAAAGAGAAAATATTCTGGCTTTCAATGAGCCGTCAAGGACAGACGTACTGAAGTGGTAGCCACGGCTGAATAATGACACAGATGATGAGAATAACAAAGGAACTCACAGGAGTGCAAGGATATATGACCACAAATGTGTGTAATGCGTGCTATTAAGTTAACAGAGAGACAAAGAAAAGGGAAGCGGGCAAAGTCTGCAATGCTTTAATTTATGATTCATGGGTTTATTGCGCTGGTGAAAGTTGATCAAAGAGCAGCTTCCAGTAACAACACTAACAGGATTAGCTGCTGCAGACGTGATTGCATGCAAGTGACGTGACCATAAGTCTGACAGCTCACGATATCGTGACAACAAATATTTCATATTGTGATGCTTCGAAGGCTTACGTGAGACACTAGAAAGATCGATCACTTCAGAGCTTTTATGACTTAAACAACCCATGAAGGTTTTAAGGGGAAAGTCTTAAACGCAGCCTGCAAAATGACAGGGTTTGACCAATCCACATAAATGGATGAGTCACTGCTGCCATGACAACTTCATTCGTTCATCTGGCAGAGATGAACAGTTTCGCACCGTGACAGCAAGCTGCAGTGAGAAGTGATGCTTATCATAGACTGCATTTGTGCTTATTTGTTATCTGTGAGTTGTGAAAAGAGTGATTTTCAAGATGGTGGTTGTCAAGTTGCTTGATTTTAAAATGTTTTGTGTGAATCCTGCAAAATTAGTTTCAGTGATACTATAGGAACGGTTTGTTAATCATTGAATGTCGTACTTTTAATGGGGGACTTGTATTAGGGAATTGTTTCATAATATAATATAATATAACATACTATTTATTTTACACACACACATATATACAGTATTTAACAAATTAAAAAATAACAAGAAAATGTAAATATTTTTGAAATCTTTTAAAAACTTCAGAAGTCAGAAATGAATCAAGCACAACATTCAACCACTAAAACGATTTTTTTCTGTTCAAGAACGCAAGTAAATAACTATAATTTTACACCTTAATGAAAAAATAATAATGTGCTTTGCTATTTTTTCACTTTTCTATGGAAAAACTGTACATTTGAAAATTCATAGATAATAATTATTTTTTAGTATTAAAAATGTCGTTTTGGAAAAAAAACACCCAAACCTCTACATACTGGTTTAATTACCAATGCTGTTAATTTAGGGGCAGTTGTGCGTTGGGAGGTGATCTAAGCTATGTAAAGTACAATGCATTAGTTTAATTTGCTGCTGCCACCTAGTGGTCAAAGCGCGCTAAAGTTACTCATTCCCTATTGGCTGATGAGGTGTGACGTAGCTGGGGCGAACAAGGAAACGAGGTTTGTTTTCGATTGACGGGACTAAAGTAATTTTACCCACCACTTTAAAAACAAACGAAAGAAAAACAAGTAGGTTTTGTTCCACTTCTTATTATGTCGTATGTTATTGTCTCTTTCTTTTTCCTTCACTGATAATTAGCGCGTGTGCTGCAGTGGTTTTGTGAACAGTTTGTTCTCCTCGCAGACACAATGAGTGACTTTGCTGTGAACCCTCTGGTTGTTATTGGGGTCGGGTCGAGCTTTGCCTTTTCCAGCCTGTTTTACCATCTGTACCAAGAAAAGAAGAAAGAGTTGACGGTTCTTAAGGCAAGTGCACCACCGACTATAAACTTTTAAAACTGCTTGGTTTTTGTGATGATTTTTAAAACAAGGACTCTCCATTTCCAGGAAGCACCCCTTTTCAAACCAGACCAACACTTGCTCCAGGTACTGAAAGCATCTCCACACAAGAGACTTCAGTATGTTGCAGTAGAAGGTACATCCCTGACTAGAAATGTAACATTTCAGTGAATGTAGATTAGTCAGCTGTAAAGTTTCCTCCCTGTATTTTTATTTATTTATTTATTTATTTTAAAGGTCAGGTCCAGGCAGACGGGGAGCCACTGTCCAGCCGGTTTGTTCCACGAATCCTTGGTGTGGTTCAGAAAATTGCTGTGGAGGAACACTGGAAATACTGGAACAATCTCACCAGGACATGGTACATTAGACCTTAGAAGAACTACAACAAATTAAAGATGCAAGCAGCCCTCGTAGCAGGTGGGGTATGCCCTTCACTCAATGTGCAGCAAAGTTACAGTGCACTTCCTGGTGGGTGGTCTTGGCTTGTGGCTGGGTCCAGGTCAGGTCCCTGGTCTCACATACACAGTTTCAAGCAGATCGGTCAAAGTATGACAAAGTTACACTTCCTGTTTCGTGGCAAATGGTCGAAATTCACAAAATTCCGAAAACGTGCAAATTTCCAAGATGGACGCCAAATTCAAAATGGTCGACTTCCTGTTGAGTCGACGCCATGGTCCAAATAGACTTTCTTGACATGTTTCTAGCAAGTTTCATGAAATTTGGTGCATCTTAGTTTTCATCTTTGTCCTGCTTGGTTTCACCTTTGGGGGCGCTACTGAGCCATGTTGCGCCACTTTTACGTATTGTCCTTATGTCCTCAACTTTTTCGCCAGTTCTGATTAGAGTGCCTCAAAAATGCGATTCAGAAGAAAAAAAAATAATTCCAGGAATTCCAGTAGGTCCAATATTGTAATATGTACTAGTGTCTTCTTAATAATAGTTTTTTATTTTTTCAGGAATTCCCGGACAATGAACAAGTCAGAGAGCAGCAACACGGTGCCCTTCAGCCTAATCAGCCCCGGTGCCTACATGACTGACTTGTATGTGAGGGTGATGGAGCCTCTAGAGGCCTCAGGGTGTTTCATGGAGAGGGTTTACCACAAACTGAAACACGCCGAGGAAGGTTTGGTGAACCTAGCGTTGCAGGGCCTCGCTGGAGAGAAGCCTGTGGCGATGGAGGAGAGCGAGGAGCTGCTGCGGGTCGGTAGCACCTTGACTGGGTTCGGGGAAGTTGTGCTGGAGGGAGGCCAGGTGATGAGGCTGCAGCCTCCACAGGACGGCCGCAAGTACATCCTGATGCAAACTGACTACAAGAGCTTTATGGACAGGCACGAGAGCTCAGCCAGCATGTGGAAGTCGCTCAGTGTTGTCACTGGCCTCACGGGGGCCTCTCTTCTGGCTGGGGTCATCTACAACTTGTTCGGAAAACAAGATGACAACTCAAATTAGGCTCCAAGAGGATGATCCTGTAGGTTGGGTGGCTTCAAAAGCTGAAGCATAGGGGTTTGCGGTATCCCAAAACCGTCTCTGGTGTTTTATCAACTCTGGTTTTACAGGTTCAGTCTCAGAGTCCTAAGATAAGATATTGTTGATACATGGTTACGGGTTTCAATTTATTTTTCTGTCCTGTTGAAACTATGGTGGACGAGGGGCAACGTTGGCTGAAATTATATTTTTAAGACATACATAGTATTTCTGGATTAAAATATATATAAAAACGATTAAATAAATGCTAAAATAGAGCCTTATTTAATGTCAATTGGCAGGTCAGGTTGACCACTGCTCACACAGCCTTTAATCCATTATGGTACAACTCAGGATTGCACATTTAATGCATGGCATTTTACTCTATATCTTGTAACTTTCAAAGTCAAAAAGTCTTTGCTACATTATTAAGGGATCCACTTATTTTTGTAACAACCTTTTCATGTAATTTTGCACAGTCATTTGCTTTATATTACATTACATGTCATTATATTATGCCAAAAACCGAATCAGTCTTTTAGTTTGACAGCTCTTACTTTTCTTTGGAATCTGATCAGACCGAGTGAGATTTCATTCCGTAAAACCGAACAGAAAATCCAAAGTTAGACCTTATGAGCTGCTAAAAAGGGGAAACAAACACTGTTGTGAACAATCTTTTTTGTGCGATATTACTGATAATAAATACAGTTTTTCAAGTCAAGAGTTTTTGTGTTTTAATTGGAAAGTGATACTCATAGCACACAGTCCGTGTGACTTGGCACCAGCATGAACTATTACAGATGTATTGTTTGTTACAGAGTAGATGCTGATGGTGATGGTTACAAGCAAAAAGAAACAAAGCTGCTGGAGAGGCTAAATTAAAGTCACACAAAAATCGTCAAGTTTTACAGAATCCTTGTCATCTTTCTCAAGTGCTGCTCACTAGTCTCCCTCGTCTGAGCACTCCTCAGCTTCCTCAAGCCACTGGATGAACTTCTGAAGCTGTTGGCACAAAAGCAAACAATTCTGTTTTAGAACTGAACCATCCACAAGAAATGGTGACCGAGTGAGGAGAGATACACAGCTACAGTAACCGTGGTTACAGATCTTTACAGCTCAGGCGCACAGGACTAAATGTTTAAAAGCATGAACTATCCAGTTCCACACGACACTGAGTAAAAAAATATAAGTAAGCTGGCCTTCCCAGCTACTAAACAATAAATAAAATAAATAAATATTGATACTATTTAATAAAAGATAAAATATCCATGAAAGGTTTTCCTTTGTTTGCCTGTTGTGCTTGCATTAAAAAAAAACCTGTTTATTTTGCAACAGCTAGGTTTCCATTGAAAGACATCTCAAATTTGTTGGGATTTAGTTCACCAAGATAAGCAGTAGGTGGCACCGCAGTCTGTGTCAATACAGAAGGATGACGAGGCAATTTGATTATGGAAATAAAGATGCCAATAACTGCTGGTGTTTTGTTGCTGCATCAACTCATTATTGTTCTTCCGCTCTCCCCGTTTCTTTTTCCCCAGTTAAGCAAAATGTGGAAACATCCTCTTTTACTGTATTTGCTAAAACTGTTTCACATTTGCATCTACCTTGTATCAATAAGACACATTTTCACCTCAAATAAAAAAATGTGTGATATTTCAAGATTTCAAGATGTTTCCATTCTGGTGCTTTTAATGGGATCCCATCTTATAACGTTGTGCTATTACACTCCTATGGGACCAGGTGGACCTTTTTCTTACAGTCACCCTTTACTGTGCAACTGATGAGACTTAAAAGCTGTATGTCCCGTGTACATAAGTAGAATTTGAACCTACCCCTTGGTTTTTGCGGAGCTGTCTGCTTTTATCAGTGGTCGCTCCCTGTGAGAACCAGCGTAGTATCATCTCCTCCTCCAAGATCTCCAGCTGGTACATGCTCATCAAGACCTGGATGAAAAAAAAACATTTGTTTTTTAGAGTTGTGTTTTTCCATTTTTTTTTTTTACAGTTTCCATGGGTTTGGAACAAAGATCTTGATTGCCGCTACTGCTGTTGATATGATTCAACATCGGTGGCGTGTAAATACACTTTTGTGCTTAACCTTTATATCGACACATCTGAAAAAACCACCCCATGAGAGCGTAAAAATGTTTTGGCCAAATTTAGCGTGTTTCCATTACCGATTTTTTATTGCGATATTTAGATTTTGTGCATTTCTAAGCGTAATGGAAACACAACTATGGTCATGCTGATCCTGAGCCTTACCTTGACCATGGCAGCCCAGTGGCTCTCCTGCTCCAGGAAGTGCTCTTCAAAGGCAGACAGACAGTCCAGATGGTCCTGGGCTCTCTTCACATAGTTCTTAAACACTGGTGCCCATTTCTTCAGTAACTGGGAAGAACAAAAAGGATGTTTATTTCTATTAGGTCTTTAAATTGAGTTTTCTGTGCTGTATAATAAATCATAAACACATGTGTCTTATTTACCGGCAGGAGCACAGCAACATATTGTGATGCGGTGAGCTGAGAGCCCTGTTGCTGGAAAGGATACTCCAGAGCCACTCTGGTTAAAATCTGCATCACTTCCTTCAGAGTGATGTTGTAAGCATACCTGGAGAGAAACAGTGAGCCATTTAAATGAGCAGAAGCTTTAAAAGACAGGAGACAATAAAGCTGCAAGCAATTACAAGCTGCTGCTTACTTGAGAGAGTTGATTTCGAGTACAAGATTGTCGCAGCTTATGTTTTCGTCTAAGCCTCTTTGCAGCGTTCCCAGCACCTCAATCTGAAAAACTAAATGAGAACAAACCAAAGAACAACGGTAAGACACCAGGAAGTCTTTGCCCAACACACAATACACTCATTTGCCCTCTGTTTTGCGTGAAATTAAGCAAGAACTGAGGCAGAGTGTTTCACTAGTGTTGTTTGTGCTTTTACACTGCACAGGTCTGGCACGGTTCCACTTCCTTAACCAAAATTTAAACCTGGTGTGTTCACACTCAAAATAAGTGCATTGGAAACCTGCAAAGTTAGTTTGAAGCTAGAAACAAACAAATGCACACAAGAGGAAGAAGGAAAGAAAGAAAGAAACAGAGAACATGCAATAAGCCCTGAAAGAAATAAACACTCATCTCTGAATTATCAGAAGTTAAAGCTCACAGAAGCTCAATGCAATCCTCCATGTTGCTGCTGTCATGTTTACTGAGAAACATCAATGTATAGAACTAGAGCCCGAATGGCTACCGTTCTAGCTGGTCTCACCTTTGACATCGTCCATCTCTGGAGAGGGAATGAGTGGATCATCTGGACCATCAGGTTCACTGTCCTCACTTTCACTATCAAGGTCAGGGTTCAACACCAAACCTGGTGACAAAGAAATAAATAACAGACTGTTGGGACTAGGACTAGACAGTCGGCACCGTGGGAAATGTCTCAAGACCACTGTCCTACCCCAGAGACACTGTGACAGCTCCTCATCCTCTGTATCATCCAGACTGTTGGCCTTCCAAATATAGCCTTGGCCCTCTGCTCCCACCTCTGTGGGGCTGAATACTGGAGGACAGAAGAAAACACAGTGTGTGTCACTACCAGACATTCTAACAAAAGTTTGACAACTTGTGAACTGATCAGTACACACCTTCCTTTTTGGTTTTGTCTTTGCTTTGACCAACGTCTGCATCATCACTGAGGAATTCATCATCATCCTCCTCCTCCTCCTCCTCCGGATGGTGCATGGATACCACAGTGCTCTCTGGTAGAGAGAAGTCTGGGCCGATCACCACCTGGAAAACGGTTCACAGACAATAGAGCAAACCGTACATGAGCAAATAAAGTATCTGAATTCACTAATTAAGTATCTTATCTCACCACTAGGGGTCCTCCTAAATGACCCTTCAAATATACAGCAAAGGCTTCTTTGATACATAAATTACTTCATCACTGAAGAGCTCAGAGTTGCTCAGTGACAGCCAAAATAAAATCGGCACATATTTATTTATAACCATTGAACAACAGGTTTGAAAAAATAATTTAGGAATAAATGACATACTTACATTATATGCCAGGACACACTGTTTATTAAGTGTCACTCCTCCTTTGACCTTTGCATTGTCACACACCACAGACTGGTTGATCACAACATTACTGGCAATGTCAACATTGTTCCAGATGTAGGCATGGTTCAGCACTACATTGTCATCTGTTAAAGTAGAACGAGATGAAAGTTAAAGCTGCAGTGCATAACTTTTGTTGATGTTATTATCTGGTCTTCCTGAAAAGAAAAGATGTTATTTTGAAACATGAGGGTTGCAGTTCACTGGAGCCAATCCCAGCACGGGGCGAAAGGCGGGGCCACACCGTGGACAAACTGATTTCCCACTAGTGCGAGTATACGGGGACAAGGACAGTAGTCCATACGAATGTAGTCAACTGTGCATTTAAACACAAGGACACACTTCCACTTTTCATGGTGTTGGCTAGTGAGCTCACCTATGGTACAGTTGTTACCGATTACACTGTTAGAAATGCGACAGTTAGCACCGATGCTGGTGTCGCGGCCAATGAGGACGTTCTCCACCATTTGGCTGCCATGGCCCAGGCTGACACCAGACCCTCGGTAGACATTGTGGCGAGAATATGTGCAGCTCCATTCCTCCTTGTCAGTGAAGTTAGCCTCAGGGGTTAGCGGGTAAACCCACCGCCGCACGAGGTCCGATGAAACCGAATCATACATGAGCAGGTTGGACACTCTGGCGCCATAAGCATCCTTAGTGACATGCATGTGTATCTGATTTCCCAGGATCTAAAGAAAGAAAATACATTTCAGCCAGAGTCGCCATTATCAGAGGGTGCATTTGTGACAAGATAACTATGGCTGTATAATACCTCTTCATTCACCAAAAGCCCTCTGACAAAGTCATCCCTGGTTTGATAATCAAAATTGTCAGTAAAGAGCTCAGCAACCTGGAAAAGTAAGAGGAGAAAACAATGTTAACATAGACACATAGACACAACACACACTGCTTTAATGCTTCCTGTGTCTGTTTTAAATATTTACCTGTGGGGAGCAGATGCTGATGTGGCAGTCAAGAAGATCGTATCTGACTTCAAACTTGTCACTTCCACTGTGGAAAATGTTCTGCAAAATAAAAACAAAAGGAGAAATTGCCATTCATCAATCCAAGGCCATGATGTTATGCGACATGACATCACTGAAGCCGTCCGTTACCATGGGGAACTGCAGCTTCTTCGGCCCTTGTGTCTTCTGGTAATGTAAAATCCGCTGGCTGTTGCCATCAATAGCGACAACGACGTCATCCTCCTCGCAGCGAGACTTGTGACCTGGCGATGACTGCTTAAAGATCATTGTCATCACAGATATGTTCTTCTCCGTCTTTCGACGATGCCTGACCACAAGAAGCATGATACAGACAGTACAAATATTTCAGACTTCAGATAAACAAAGGGTATCACAGCCATAATAAGGCTCTTGATCCAGCTTGAACCACTCAATACACAATGTTTAGATGCACTGTTCAAAACATGAAAAAAGGAGGTAAATGCACCAAATGTTTGTTAACAACATGTTTTTTTTTTGAGGTCTTCACACTTTTAAGTACCAGCTGCACACAACCCACTGTGGTTTTGGACTCTCTCTTCTGCCAAGTCAAAAAACATTAACTGTATCACAATCAACTTTTTTTTCACAACCAACTGGGTCACTACCCAACATTTGAGAAAGAATGAATCGTCACCTATTATAATAATAAATTAAATAGTTTAGCTTCAGTAATACAAGCTTTCTGATTTTTCAGCTTCTTAAATGGCAACATTTTCTTTGTTCTTGTTTTCTTTTCTCCATATAAGAAAGGAATCATTAAAAAAAAATAGTTTGTGGACAAAACAAGCCATTCAAGAACATAATTTCCAGGTTCGGTAAACAATGATCAACGATTTTCTAACATTTTACAGACCAAGCAAGTTCTCAATCGGTATGCCCATGAGTATATATATTATTATTACCTGTGTTCTTGCAGTGCCTGACTGACATCCATATTTGATACCACGTCTCCATAAACCAAGACAAAGTCTGAGCGCACAAGGTTCTTTGCATCCACGTCCCTGAGCACATCCCCCAGGGAGCGGTACAGGTCTGAGGTGATGATGTGGACTTTGTTGGGAGAAGTGGGTCGACACCACTTGGACTTCCTGTCAGACAGTCAGGTTTTTAAAGAAGTGAACTTTTCAAAACAAGAGCTGGCAGCAAGAGGGAAACTTACATTAAGTGCTCCTTGATTTTACTGGCCATCCAGCAGCAGAAGACAAATGTCTCCTGTACTCCAGTGGATGTGAGGAACTCCAGGGTGTAGTCGATCATGGCAACGTTACCCAGAGGGAGCAGCGCCTTCATGGGAGTAATGTGACAGGTGATGGAAGTTAAAACAATATCCATACCTGCGTATCATTTGACTACTCTAAACTAAACTAAACTAAACAACACAGTTCAACTAAGGATGTTTTACATGTTTATTCACATGAGGGTGAATTCATGAGTGCAGCTCTGTCACTGCTGACAGCATGGACCAAAGTTAGCCACCATTAGCATCACAGTTAGCTTAGCTCGCTGCCTACCCGTGGCTGGTCTTTGGTCACAGGGAAAAACCTCCGGTTGAAACTGTCAGCGACTAAAACGGCCTGCAGCGGCTGCTCCTCTTCTTCCTCCCCTCCACCACCCTTTCGACCTGACAGAGCAGCACCTGAGCGGCTCTGCTTTCCTCCTTTACCGGCCATGGCTCTGTTTGTCTCCGCAGAGCAACGACCACTCTTTCGTCAGTTACAACTACGGTGGCGGCGAAGGACTATAGTCTTCATTTCTTGTTTGGGTTCGGCGCGGTACACGCAACAGCGACAGGCAGACGTTACGTGAATGAAGAGACAATTAAATCACTTTAATTGTCACATCACGTTACTAGAACACATTTGTTATGATGATAATTCACATAATTTCAAAATGAAAGTGTTTGTTTTGATAGGGAACGATAAATAGTATAAGTATAAACGTATTTAGGACGCAAACTGGACCTAAAAAACATACGGAATAACTCATAACTTGTTGTTAAGCGGCGGGCCACATGAAATAGATTGGGGGGGCCAAGTTTGAGACCTCTGTTTTACATATTTCAAGAGGGCTGGCATAAGTTCTGTCAAAGTCCTGGGTTCTTCTTTGTCCCGTCAGACAATTTGAGGATTTTTTTTGCACTATTAATCTTTCTTCCCTTGTGCTGCTAAACATTTGCAAAATTTTAAATTCCCCCCATGAGAATCAATAATGGTACATTTAGGCAGGTTGGACAAACATTTCAATCGTGTTAGAATCACTTTATTTTTTTAAGAGTTACATCTGCACAAACATGTTTGCCTTAAACAGAGACAAAAACATCCAGCTCCTGCCGTCTGACAGTTTAGACAAGAACCTTCATTCATTGCACTGTGAAAGCTCAACAGTTTCTCATGATGTCCTCCTTGGCAAACCTCACATAGTAGAACATAGTCACTTTCCAGCAAACTATTAGAGGTGTTTAGTTATCTTTTTGGCATGTGCCAGAACTGAGTCACATCGCAGGGTTCTGGACATCCAGGAAGATGGAATTCCCTCAAGTCCAAACTAGAAGAATTAACAAATCACATTTTATAAATCACCACACATAAAACTGGCATTCTTTTATTGATAACGCACGTATGATTATCTCACAGTCTTACCTGAGCCCCAAGACATGCCCCAATAAATGATCCTCGACTACAGGTGCATCCTCCACAGCTCATGGTATCTCTGATAGCCTGCTCATACTGTTTGGCTGTCAGGACTCCATGCAGCGCTGCCTGGAAGGCACCTGGCAAACCTGAAAGACAATCACGATTAGGTGAGAAAGAACTTTACAGCTACCTGAAAAATAAGGTTCCACTTGAAGACTGATCTTTTCTTATTAGAAATCCTGACCCAATGATCATGTTTTTTGAGGATACCTCAGGTGTTAGGAAACACAGCAGGGATTATCTCCTGAGGGGTCTTGGATAAATTCTCCTTCACTTGGTGAATGTGCCCTAAAATCAGGCAGGAAAAGAAAGAAACTGTTCAGACTGAATATTTTTGAACATGTTAAAGTTTGCTTTAATTATCGTGACTGTTTTTATAAATGAGAAATTACAGGGACAGAAAATGTAAAGGGTTAATCCCCTTAATCCTATGGTCCAGTCCCATGACTGTGATGTAGCAGGGCAACAATACAACAATACTGCTGGCCTCACATACCAATGACTGCTTTGTCCAGGTCCTGTGGCTGCTTTCTGTTCTTGTCACTGAGCTGATCGAGTACTGAGTCCACAGCTTTTGTATCAGGACCGTGAAGAATAAAATGCTCCAGGATCCTGGAAAGTAAATCAATTTACAGTCTGCAATATCATTACTTTAGTGTCTGCATCTGCTTTGTCTGCCACTTTAGAGCAAACCTTGTTAGTAATAGATACAAGAGAATTCTTCTTTTATCACACATTTACAGTTCAGCTCTTGTATAGTGTGTATCTCAATATGGTGATAATTGACATTTTGCAAGACAATTATCTAAAGTAAAAAAAAAAGTAAAATGTATTTAGAGAAATTATTATTTCCACCACTGTCCACCATTAACCCAACGTCAGCTTCTACTTCAGCTGGTTAACTTCTGTTCATGTCACCCTCATTCCTGTTATAAATGCCAGTATAATGAATCATGAAGTAATGATTCTGATGAGTCCAATTAGTGAGTACTTCTCTAAAGGGCATCATATTTTTAGGAAATTAAAATATCACTGTGGCACCAGTGCCAGGATCACCTGCTGTGAAAACAGAAGTGTGTGTGTGTGTGTGTGTGTGTGTGTATTAGATCGACACACTGACCTTGCTGCTGCCAGAGTCTCGGCCACACACGCATCATCGTTCTGGGTGACACGAGTGGCCTGCTCAACCTTTTCCAGCATGTTGGGCTTTCCTGCGTAAAAAGCCACAATAGGAGCCAGTTTGGTGATTCCATCAATCTGACAGTCGTTCTCACATCCTGTGGAAAGCACAACACACTGGTTATAAATGAGTGTCTTCATCGTGACAGAGTTACAATGTAGTGCTTCAGTGGAACAGGGACTCGCCCGTCTCCTCTTTGCCCGCATCCACATTCTTCAGGAAGCCTTTCAAACTCGCATGTCTCCATGGTCCCTCGATGGGCAGCTGTGGTCTTGGCCCTGTTAGAGAAGTACAATTGTCATGAGATTACCTTCATACAAAAAAAACAAAAACAAAATTGATTCTGTATTAAAAACACTTTGCTGCATGGCTTTCTCACCTCCTCTCTCTCTGTAGGGATCGTTGATGGGCGTGTCATACTCAGATCCAGGCCCAAAGAACTTCAGTGTGCGTTGTGTCAGATCTTCCACATTTAGACCTGGTCAGATTCATCAGACAGCTTAGTACTTAAAAAAATTACTTTACTTTAGCTTGTGCACAGATTTGTAGATTAACAGTGATACATCCAGATAATATAAATAAAATATAAAGATTTTGTACAAATTGCCAATGAATAATCATACGTTATGGCATTGTAATCAAAATACTGAGAAGCCTAAAAATATATTTAAATCTTAATCTGAATGACAAAGTGAGATGTGTATGTATATATATACATTTTTAAGTAAGTATTTTGGTTTTCCCTGAACAAAGAACAAGCATTTTGATTAACCTGAGAAATGAACCTGTCTGAGGCCCACCTGCAATAACTCCAAGGCCCACCAGTAGGCAACAGCCCAAATTTTGAGAAGCACTGCTTTTGAGGCAAGAGCGTGTGGACATAGAAAAACATGCAGCTTGTTATGCTGTTTTGTTCCCACCAGAGACCATTTGAAGTAGTGTGCACTTGACATAATACTGTGTCAAACCCTACAATAAAACTAGAGAAAGCACTCAAACAATAAAACGTTCTGGTATAATGGGGTGTCATGTCGTGTCTCTTTATGTGGGAAATACGTTTCTTATGGAGGTATAAACAAAAGGTGAAGAGTTATTAGGAGAACTTCCGGGGACTTAGAAAAAGACAAAGGAGGAGAGGATTATGGAGAAGTAGACCTGGGGGCAGAAACTATATACACAAGTTCTATTACTGCAGTTAGGGAGGAAATAAATGTGCTTCCAGCTAACCAGCCTTGGTGATCCACCCCTAAATGTACTATTTTTAATTGGTCCTTATAAGCAATGAACAATTAACTCACTTTGTTTTTAAAAAAAAACCAAAATAAACAAAAAACCTGAATCTGTGACCAGATCACCAAACAAAATCAATCAAAATGTATCATTGGACCAAAAACTATCATTGGTGGAGGTAATTATCATACATTATTTAATATAAATCTCAGTTGGGGGGCAATGAAGCACTCTTACCTCCACATTCAGACAGGGACTCCAGCAAAACATATGCCTGGTCTCCATAGCAACTCTGCTGGCCTGTCTGCCTCCTGTAGAATGGGTTGGCAGACTCTGCGTGGAATTCAGGGTTTGGATCCTGAGCCAGAATCCCCTGCAGCTTCTGGAGGTCATATACCCAGTGAAGGGGCTGCGCTGAAAGGCCAAGTGATCAGGTCGGTTTACTTCAAAGCAAGATACTTGACATTAAATGGCTGGCTGTGATGACAAGCATTTCAGGATTTGTAGTGAAGGTTTTCAAGGGCAAAGACTTAAACAATACAACAAGTAGAACTTGAGGAATATAAACTTTATGGTACTAAAAAGTACGCAAGAGCTAATTTTTAAAGGTTTTAAACAACAAGATGGTGTCACACAATATAGCACACAAAACAATTATTGTTATTATTATTAGTAGTATTATCATCACTATTACCTGCTGCATCTGCAACAGCTGATCCAACAATGGCTCCTACTGCTCTGTTAGCCAGAGCTGAGGCCATCTGTAAAAACATGCACAGCATATTGGACTTTATTTCAAATGAATGTCAGAAATAGTAAAGTGACAATAAAACATGGCTGAAATCTCTGCTTTACATCACTGAAACTAAACCGAATGTCTTGGGGGTTTTGAGAGGAAATATCTTTGCATGTAGATAGAGAGCTGGTGGTAACTAAAGTACATTTCATCAGTGAATGATATCACATTATTTTTGTCTTTAGTCTTTAAACTAATAGATCTCTTTCAAAATTCTAAACGCACACTCTGGCTAGTTTGTCCTTTCAGGCTGCTGTAGAAACATGGCGGCACAAGATGACATGTAAAATTCTCACAAAAAACAAACTTTTTATTTTATTTTAAAGTGATTATACACTTAAACAAATGCGTATGTTGCAATTATCATCACTGCACCTCAGCCATAACTGCAACCAAAAGTTTCTATCTATGCCTAAACCACATAATAGCATGGAACAAGTGTTAAAAACACATTTGTTTGTGACCAGATTGAATTTGACTGAATAGATAAGCCATCATGATTACTTAAGCCTGTAGTTGGAGCATAATACCTACACACAACGACTCTGAAACCGAGTCTTGGTTTATATAAATAAGTAAAACTGTAAAAATCCAGACTTAATCCACTATCTGGACAGAGCAGTTAAGCACAGAGCCTGTGATACTTTTGAGCACAACAACTGTACTAAATAATAACAAGTCAGTCTTTACGCTCTTAACTTAGAATATGAACTCATAATTATAAATAATGAACTATGAATTACTTAATCACAGTTGATACGCCGCTCCAACGTAGAAACAGTTAGTGTTGATTCCGGGATCACCTGACGAGTGTACTTCCGTAAAACCGGAAATACAGCGCACCTTCAAAATAAAAGTTGCAGCTTGTGCTTGTAGTCTCTCCAACTTTATTCTCTCAACTTCACACGTGCCATTCCAACTGTCACCTTCAACTGTTTCCCCCTGTGAACACAAACAGGTAGGAACCAAACAGATCAATGCAAATACGATTCTAAACACTTTATATATATAATAAAGTGTATATAATTACAATAATAATTAGAATCACAATACAGTGTATTGTACTGTATGATATGCAAAATATATATGTCACATATTTGATAATAGTATAAAATAATAAACTCCCGTTTCAGAATTATATTAGACAAATTCATATGCAACATAAATTAACATTAAATGCAAATGGTAATTTATGCCATAATGTAAAAAAACATCAAACATTAGTGTAAAGATAATTATTAGTATACACTACCTAATAAGGAACACTGGCAATGAGGACAGCTTGAATTACATAAAATTAGACATACATTATAGGTATAATAAAATAAGTAAAAAGAGTTTCCCTGAAAGTTTTACCTTACAATGTGATGCCTTTTTTTCCCCATCACAGGTTAAACCCCCAAATGAAATTGCCCTCAAATAGATAGCACACTTTGCCCTAAAAACAAATGGTACATTTCACATATTAAGATTCCATTGCATCTTAGAAAATGCATTCATATCAATATTTCAACAAGAATAATCATTTAAAAAATACTTTTGCATATGAAGGCAAAGGTGGAATTCTCTGTTACAAGATAGGTGTGTGACAAAAGGAGTTTAGTTGTGGTTAGACTGTGATTATACAATGAAGACTTTTATTGAAGTGCATCTAGTGAATTGTCTTTTAGATTAGTAGTATTTTCAACTGGCCAATAAAATGATCTGATTTTCTGCATCTGATCTGAGTTACAGCTACACAGCGTCATCTAGTGTCCCAGAGATGTAACTACGCTGTGTATGCTGTAATTGAGCAAACGTGAATGGGTTCTCTCCTCTTGACTGACAGTTTTTAAAGAGGCTTTCACAAACTGTTGGCCGATATACTGTACGTATTTGAAAATATTTGAAATTTTGAAATAAACAGCGTCTCAATACTGATTAAAATGCTTTAATTGTTAAGTGTTAACTCTCCTCGTGGGTCTAAAAATGTCTGACAGTTTGGTGAGTCACATCACTTCATATCACGTCACTGCATTATTTGTATGTTTATGTTTGATTCATGGACCAGGATTATGTGGCTTATTTTTTTTATGTACATTCAAAACCATTTGAAACACATTAAACTGACATACACACACTCCCAGACTCCGTGTCATATAGATTTATTAGGTGTCACTGACTTTTCACTGTCAGTGACACCATCGCCAGCACACACTTGCAGTCTTACCTTCAAACTAAATATCCCTCTGCAGACTTGCATGTCTCACCTCAGGTATAAGGGGTGTGAAACGTGTGTGTGTGTGTGCGTGTGTGCATGCGTGTATGTGTGTGTGTGTGTGTGTGTGCGTGCGTGTGTGTGCGTGTGTGTTGGGCGTCAGAAGAAGTATTAAGATACCAAGAAGCCAGTATTTATTTATAGCTTACCTCTTCCCTTTCAATTTGGAAGGTAATATCTCATGTATTCATCTCAAGCATACATTGCATACACACTTGTGCACTGGACACTTGTGTCCTGTGTATGTCTGGCTCAAATGCAAAAAGAGTTCAAAACTTGGGTGTTTCACTTTCTTCTTGAGTCAGGAATAAGTGTCAGCTATATGCACCAAATCATCTGCAGGTGCAGCGACCTCTCCTCTCCTCTCCTCTCCTCTCCTCTCCTGACCTCTCCTCTCCTCTCCTCTCCTCTCCTCTTGTCCCTGAGTGACCCAGCTCCAACATTCCCGCGCTGCAATGATGCCAGCACCAGCAAATTAGACACCAGCACCCCCTCCTGATATGTACTTCTCTGTCCCACATCCATTATTTTTAGCTGGGATCCAAGCCTGCATCTACACTTAATATGGGAAAAGAGTGTCTCTTATTCACAGCCACCTCTAAATCCATCATATCCCTCCTTCTTCATTTGGAGCAAAGCAGACGTATAACCAAGCAGCTGTGATCTGACCCTCTGACTTACTTACTTACACAAACACACACACAAATCCCATCTTCCTTTATCTCTTTATTCCTTGCACATGCATCAGCTCCCTCTATACTGTCATCAGTGTCTTCCCCTGTCCTCAGTCTGGACGGAGAGAGAAGGAGTAAAGGTTGGTCCTCATCTCCTCACTCCACCCACTTTGACAGGTCGGTAACACACACTCAAGCACTCACACACACACCTATACAAAAAGCTGTCACCCCAGCAACCGCAATGGCCCCCACCTCATCTTACACCCCAGATAGACACCTCTGTCAAACTTAGCCCAACCCCTCTTGCACTCTCTGCCCCTCGACCACTTGCCCATGTGGGGTTTTTAATAAGGTGGATGCAGGAGTTGGTCTTGCTCTCTTCTGGGTGACGCGGATTGGAAGGGGTTCTTTATATTTTCACCAAACTACCAGTTTTTTTGTTTTGTTATCACTTCCATAGAGAGGAGCCATGAAGTGGACCTGGGTCCTTGTGGCAGTTTTGCTGTCATTTGGGGGGTTTTCGTTGGGCAAGGACAGCCTGGACTTCCCAGAGTATGATGGCAAGGACCGCGTCCACGACCTCAACGCCAAGAACTATAAGTCTGTGATGAAGAAGTACGATGTCATGGTGGTGTACTACCATGACCATCCCGGATCCAGCCGCGTCGCCCAGAGACAGTTTGAGATTGAAGAGTTGGCCCTTGAGGTGGGTTGAGCTGGGAACTATGGGTAAAATCAGGAGGATAACATACTGATGAAGAGGCAGTGTAACTAGTACTGGATACAGAAACATTACGTCATACGTTAAATGATAGAATTCACTTCAGAGTTTGTTAATTAATTAATTAATCTTCTGAACTGGTTGAGCAGATTTTAATTCATGCAGATGTGGACAGTGTGACAGTATTCTGCTGGTCCAGGGACTTAAATTGTCGTTTTCTTCCGTCACAACATGAAATGTTCTCATCGTGAAATTAAACAGGGGGAAGTGATGGTCTGAGGTGGAAAATAGCTGTGCTGAATACAGGATTGCTGATATGTGAAGTCCCGAAATGTGTCATGAGCTTGCAGTGTATCATCAGTCGTCCACCACAGCAAAAAGCTGAGCTGTGAGGACCCTGGATATCATTTATTCTGGCAATGTGTGTGTGTGTTTGACTGCGTGCGCGTGTGTGCATGTGTACGTGTGGGAGCTGATGCACTCAGCACACTTCCTTCAGTAAACCTCTCACACCTCAGGTCTCCTGTCAGCCTGGGTACATAGCAACTTTCATCACATTCTTCACACAGAGACATGACATCATGCCTCAGCACAAAACGTCAGCTCACAAATGCATCAACGCACAACTGACACACGTCACTCCTCAGGTTACATGAGAAAAATATTGAATATCAAATGTCACATACGCCTACAACACATTTTCCAGTTACAGTTATATTAGTTTTTCTTGTCCTTCTGGTCATTGGGTTTCCCTCCAGTTGCTCATTTTAAAATGTACCTTGAAAACTTTTTTAAAAATCTGAGCTGTTGCTTTAAATATAGACCTCGCTCACTTTCGAAGATTCTCAACACACCGAAATGAGTATTTGTGCCCTGAATCGTGAATATTGCAGTTAGTGTGACAAAGGCGATGACTGATTTATGTAACATATACATTGGCTGGTGTTACAATAATATTCTAAGACATTTGACATGGCCACAGCGTAGATTAAAGGCTGCTAATTTATACAATTGATGCATTCATATGTTTGAGGGAAGCGGCAGCAACTGCTGGTTTCTCCTTTTAGAACTGATGCAGAAAGAAAACATCTTGGCATTACGACCAAATACAAAAAAAGATTTGGGCAACTCGTCAGTGGGTTGGCACCAAATCCTTCAGCCTATTTTTTGTTGTCCGACTTGTAGCTATAGTCACAATCCGCTATTTATTGCGAAACATTATCAAAATAAATTATTTCAAGAATGATTTTTCAAAATTGAGGACGTACAGAAAATGTGACATTTTAGTAAACAACACATTACAGATCAGTTTTGTCACAGGACGTCAACGGAATTAATAAAAGCGGAGGAAAAAAATAATAGTATTGAAAGGAAAAGATTAATAACCAAAAGCAGAGAGAGGAAGATAGAGGCTGCCGTCCTCAGCATATCACATCATCGCAGCAGCCCCTGGTGTCTCTGTATGGGGTTGTCGGGGCTCAGTCTCAGGGCCCGAGGCCAGTACAGGAGGTTCTGGCTCCAGTAGTGCTTCCTCAGCTCTGCGCTGTGATTGACACTTTCAGTACTGTACTTGTCAGCGGATCCCGGAGCGCTGAGCATCACTGCCACTTCGCCAAAATAGTCCCTGGTGCTGGTGTGTCTTTAGGCGCTATATTTATCACTCGCTGCTTTTCTGGTGGGTTGAGCACCCCGAAGGCCCGCGTTTCTCCTTATGAATGTCGTATGATTTACACTTGACGAGGTTTTATTTAAAGTAACAGGCAACAGCAAAAGGCTCAGGGGTCATGATGACGACAGGGCGTCATAACAGGTTTTTCTCACCCGATCAAAGGAAACGGATTTGATTGCTACGTCTATGTATGCTGCTAATGTGTTTCAGGCCTTATTAACCCACGGATCTGTGCCACAGGTGCACCCTTGGTAAATTGCCGTGGGAATAATATACAACTCCTTATATGGACATCCTGGGTGTGTGTGTTTATAGGTCACATATTCAGGCTTTAGAAAATTAGGTTTTTTTCACCTCCTTATGTGTTGTTGAGTCAAAGTTATGATTCATTTTATGTTGCATTTTTATAAGTCAATAATTGTGCAGCAGTCACAGTCTGTTCATTACACGAGTGAACTTTGAACTGTGGCGTATTTCTAAATTTTGATTTGAAACATTTTGAGTTGTTTTTGCTCAGGTGTGTCTATATAGTTGGTGAAAATGAAAAAAACAAACATTTCATCAGATTGCCTGGGTTATGTTGAAAAGAAAAAAACATATAAGACACTCTATATTTCATTTTTACAATGCTCTGTGTTCTAAGGGTTAATGCTGTCATGTTCAGTTGGTTATATAATCCAGATTAATAGGTACACATGGGTGTAAACATTTCCTCCCATGGCATTCAAGATATCAAAATGGAATCTCGATTGTCTACCAGGAAGAGATATACTGCATATATGATAAGATGATACAGTATACGTGTACTGTATGTGCCGGTAAGCAATTTACTGAAGGATAAATTGTATTCGCTGCAGTGAAATGTGCATGTGGTTTGTGTTGAAAACATGCAAATATGACGCCGTGAAGTCACCCGACACTCTGAGGCTGTTGGTTTAATTTTACATGTCGTTGGATGTGTTCAGTCACTCTGAAGGAGTGATATCAGGCACAATAGTGCAGATACACACTGAGCACTCAGATCCATGTACAGAAACAAAAGTGCCAACACATAAATCAGGTGAATTATTGTAGCATATTTATCACCAATAGGAAATATCTCAAAAACATATAATGCTATATCTAAGATATGCATGTAGGAAAACCAGCCCTCTGAAATCTGTATAATTTAGTATAACGATGTGCACTTATACAAGCCAATTAGTTAATCTGTTTATTACTCATTATTATGATTTAATGTCAACTCACCTCCACCACTTACCCTGTAAAATGTTATTTTATGAGGCGCGCAACAAAATATAAAGAAATGCAAACATGCTTAAGGCACTATGAAAATAAAGAGTTGCAGCCTGTGTGGCTCATTATACATAGATTGTTTTAATTGCACATACATGTGCATAACTTTAGGCGTGCAACTTCTCGCCCTGCTATCCTACTAAACCCTGAACTGCTTACTGTGCTCCACCCATCTGCAACTCTAATCATGTCAAAGGATATGCCAAGAATTATTTGCACAACACACCAGTCAGTCCTCCTATCTATGCCAGTAACAGCAGCTGCTCAAGATCTCCAACACCAGAGTGCTTCCAGTGTGTGTGTGTGTGTCTTTTACCTTCCAAACACTCAGACAGCCCTCAAACCACTTCCTCAGTGCAGATGGGCTGAGCCCCACTGTCGCACTGCCATTGGTTGAAGCAACTGTCACTCATAAGGTTCAAGTTTCACACAGATTTAGAAAGTGCACAAGCAGCGCTATGAAAAGCAGGCTTTTATGGTAATGAAGCAACTGAGTGAGACAACTTTGTCAAAAAGGTGTTAAGATCAGCGTATAGAGAAAGATTTCAAACACAAATACGTTGCACCCACACACTGACTACTACTAAATCACAAACCTGTGTTCATTTGAGTGATATCGTCTTTGTTTTGCAGCTTGCAGCCCAGGTCCTGGATGAGTTTGATGATGAAGATATCGGAGTCGGTCTCATCGATGCAAAGCACGACAAAGCTATTGCAAAGAAACTAGGTGAATACAGTTGCAGACACTTAGCGACACAGATCAGTTATGTCAAATCAGACTAGCGATAACCAGCTGCTTGATAACTAGTCAAAAATGTGTCTCACTGTTAAATTAAAGATGTTAAAGGTCCAGTGTGTAACATTTAGGAGGGTTTGTTTGAATAAAATATACATAACAATCCGTGCCGCAGGTGCACAGGGTTCAAAGTTTGTTGAGCCAAAGTTATGATTCATTTTATATCACATTTTTAGTTGCGATATAAAGTAGCGATAATTGTGCAGAAGTCACAAAATAGACTTTTATTTATTTTCAGAAAAACGAGCCAAGTGAACTTTGAACTGTGGCATTAAACATTTAGAGTACTTTTTGCTTGGGTGTGTTTATATAGTTGGTGAATGAAATGAAAGACAATTTTTCATCAGATTGCCTATAGGTTGTGCTGAAAAAAAGGATATAAGACACATATTGCACATTCTTCTCCATTCTCACCATTAGATGTCACTGATTCTTACACAGCGGACCTTTAAAGGAAACGCCAGTTAAAATGTCTGACCATTGCATTTCTCTGTGCTTGAGGTCACTAAACACTATATACACCTTGTTCTGTTTGTTTGTTCAGGACTTGATGAATCCGACAGCATCTTCGTCTTCACCGATGATGAGGTCATAGAATATGATGGCGAGCTTGCAGCAGACACTCTTGTGGAGTTCATCTTTGATGTTCGTGAGGATATAATTTCCCAG